>NW_018406003.1:254775-295772 GCF_002113885.1 Mizuhopecten yessoensis
GTAGTATCCTGTTTGTCCTCTACTGTTACTGTATCTAGGGACAGCTTGCGGCGTAGTATCCTGTTTGTCCTCTACTGTTACTGTATCTAGGGACAGCTTGCGGCGTAGTATCCTGTTTGTCCTCTACTGTTACTGTATCTAGGGACAGCTTGCGGCGTAGTATTTTGCTTGTCCTCTTGAGTTCCTCACTATTGGCTTTAAGCTGTTCAATGTATCACCTCAGGTGTGTTTTTTTCTCTTTCCCCTTGCTGACCTTCAGGTTCTTCACTTGGTTACGTAGCTGAAACTGTTGTAGTTCCTTCTGATTGACTTTCTGTATGTTGAGGAAAGCCTTGTGGGTACTAATAGCGAGAAATATCTTGCTACACAGCTTACAAGCCCAAGATTCTTCGTCCCATGGGGTTTTAAAAACATCTTCCCTTGCTTTCCCATTATCCTAAGATCCTTTGGTTGATCCTGTACGAGTTTTCCTGGCAATAGTCAAGTCCTGTGTTTGTTTACATCCCGGCTCGATGTACCAGATCCTGGCATATCTGTATTTGATGATTTCTCATCTGGATCACATTTTGTGTAGAGGAGAGGAGTTGACAAATACACTGTTTGCTTACTAATTTCTGTTAAGTAAGTGCCTTTAGTAGCTGAAAACTTACAAAAATACCTCAGCTCAGCCGGAGCTGAGAACAAAAGCGGCCATCGCCATTGACACCGGAAAAAGTATCTGTTATCTTTGTCCAATACAATATAATAAAATAAACCAAATGTTTGTGTCAAATTCTGTTTGTTATTTTATTGCAGACAGCCCTGAATAAATTTTACGAATCGAACTGTGGGCCTGAAAAAAAAGACTGTAAGAGAAAAATGGCTGATGATGGAGAGAATAGTGAATGTCATAAAAAGAAGTCAAGGTATGTTTATTTGCAGTTGCTAATATCAGAAGATTATATTTAGGAAATATATTTTGTTTCCTGACCTGAAGAACTCCATGTGAGATTATGCCGTGGCGGTACACAGTCATCAGTTAATGTTTTTCCTTAAAAAGCTACTAATCCAGAACAGCTGAGTGGATTTTGACAAAATGCGGTCAGGAGCATTGTTTGGTAAAGGGAAGTCAATGTTGTATAAAGAGAATCGCTGAAAGATATGGTGTGCATAATATGGGAATAACTTCAGTAAATCGTATAAATCCTTCCACAGTATGGTTGAAGGGATTTTAAACAAATTTAACGAGGAGTATCCGTGGTCTAAGGGGTCTCAATGTTTTATACCAGTGAAATGTTTGAGCGTGACATTTCTATTATTAGTAAGATATATGTAATCTGTTATGTGGTGTAAAGTAAACATGGGTTGGCAACGAAATTGAAGTCAATTCAGTAATAGCTGTAAGTGTACGTACACTGACTTAGTTCCTATGTATGAGACTTTGTGGCGGGAAATCATTATTTAACTGTCGCAAATATTCATTTAATTTTGAACTTTGAGACATTTCATGGGACACAATATTGCAAGCAGCTCTGTCTGCCTTTCTAAATTGGTGGTACTTCTTGGTGACAGAAGATTGTGTGCACACAAATGGGAGATAACCAAGTGGTTGTACCACTTTGCCCCAGTCAAAACTGACATGCCCGAATATTGTTTACCCTATGTGTAAATACTAAGAAGACTCTGTAAGTCTCATCACAGCTGTCACCCTGTCTAAAGATAACAGAAAAAGGTCCCATAATTACAGAAGCAGTATAATTTATCTACACATCACGTAATTACTATATAATTAATATAACACAATTAAACAAATGTAGACATAAAATGTTTACAATTAAACACCTGTAGACATTAAGGTATACAATTAAACACCTGTAGACATTAAGGTATGTAATTAATCACCTGTAGACATTAAGGTATGTAATTACACACCTGTAGACATAAAGGTATGTAATTAAACACCTTTAGACATTAAGGTATGTAATTACACACCTGTAGACATTAAGTTATATAATTAAACACCTGTAGACATTAAGTTATATAATTAAACACCTGTAGACATTAAGTTATGTAATTAAACACCTGTAGACATTAAGGTATGTAATTAAACACCTGTAGACATTAAGGTATGTAATTAAACACCTGTAGACATTAAGTTATATAATTAAACACCTGTAGACATTAAGTTATATAATTAAACACCTGTAGACATTAAGTTATATAATTAAACACCTGTAGACATTAAGTGATGTAATTAAACACCTGTAGACATTAAGGTATGTAATTAAACACCTGTAGACATTAAGGTATGTAATTAAACACCTGTAGACATTAAGTTATATAATTAAACACCTGTAGACATTAAGTTATATAATTAAACACCTGTAGACATTAAGTTATATAATTAAACACCTGTAGACATTAGGGTATGTCATTAAACACCTGTAGACATTAAGGGATATAATTTAACACCTGTGGACATTAAGGTATGTAATAAAACACCTGTAGACAATAAAGTATGTAAATAAACACCTGTCGACATTAAGTTGTATAGTTTAACATATACATGGTACCTTACAGAGTAGAGGAGTCTGATCCAGAACCACACAGGATTCGACTTCTCTCCTGGAACATTGATGGACTCGATGACGTCAGCATCAAAAGACGAACTAAAGCCGTTTGTGACATCATCAATAAGTGTGTACTTGTTGTAGACTTCAAGCTTTTATCTTTACAAATTCTCAACATAATGGTGAACTTTAAATGTAAACTTGAAGCTCTCATTTTTACAAACTCTGAACATTATAATGAACTTATATTTGAATGTGAAGCTCTCATCTTTCCAAACAAATCTCTATGACTTTAAATGTGAACTTGTAGTTCCCACTTTCACAATGTCTTAACGTAATCATAGTTAATTTTTACCTCGTTAACAGGGAACATCCTCATGTCGTGTTTCTACAGGAAGTGACAGCCCTAACACAAGTAATTTTGGAGTCAGGTTGTCCTACTTATCAGGTCATTACCGGGGGAAACGAGGAATATTACACCTGTATATTACTNATCTGGCTGTCCTACTTATCAGGTCATTACCGGGGGAAACGAGGAATATTACCCCTGTATATTACTGAAGGTGGACCAGGTAGAGCTAATACACCATCAAACCCTACCCTTCCCTGACACACGGATGATGAGGAACCTCCTACTTGTACAGGTAGGTATTCCACTACCCTTCCCCAATACACAGATGATGAGGAACCTCCTACTTGTACAGGAAGGTATTCCACTACCCTTCTCTGACACACAGATGATGAGGAACCTCCTACTTTACAGGTAAGTATTCCACTACCCTTCCCTAACACACAGATGATGAGGAACCTCCTACTTGTACAGGTAAGTATTCCACTAGCCTTCCCCAATACACAGATGATGAGGAACCTCATACTTGTACAGGTAGGTATTCCACTACCCTTTTCTGACACACAGATGATGAGGAACCTCCTACTTGTACAGGTAAGTATTCGAATACCCTTCCCCAATACACAGATGATGAGGAATCTCCTGCGTGTACAGGTAAGTATTCCACTACCCTTCCCTGACACACAGATGATGGGGAACCTCCTACGTGTAGAGGTAAGTATTCCACTACCCTTCCCTAATACACAGATGATGAGGAACATCCTACGTGTACAGGTAAGTATTCCACTACCCTTCCCTAATATACAGATGATGAGGAATCTCCTGCGTGTACAGGTAAGTATTCCACTACCCTTCTCCAATACACAGATGATGAGGAATCTCCTACTTGTACAGGTAGGTATTCCACTACCCTTCCCTAATATACAGATGATGAGGAACCTCCTACTTGTACAGGTAGGTATTCCACTACCCTTCCCCAATACACAGATGATGAGGAACCTCCTGCGTGTACAGGTAAGTATTCCACTACCCTTCCCTAACATACAGATGATGAGGAATCTCCTGCGTGTACAGGTAAGTATTCCACTACCCTTCCCCAATACACAGATGATGAGGAATCTCCTGCGTGTACAGGTAAGTATTCCACTACCCTTCCCCAATACACAGATGATGAGGAACCTCCTACTTGTACAGGTAAGTATTCCACTACCCTTCCCTGACACACAGATGATGAGGAACCTCCTACTTGTACAGGTAGGTATTCCACTACCCTTCCCTAACACACAGATGATGAGGAACCTCCTAGCGTGTCAGGAACCATGCATTTACAGTAAAGCACTTGTTATTAGATTTTATCGACGTTTAGTCAACTCAAGAAAATTTCTAATTCTCTTCAACTTTAGGCTATCTGAAAGCTGTTATTCTTTTTAATAAAATTTGAGTCACCATAGCCACTTTCAATATTCAAATTGACATTTGCTTTTTACCTGAAGTTTGTTTGATGTTTTTATTTTGTATTTATTTTTGTTGACCATTGGTTTGCCCTAATGACCTACCCTGAGTGGATGGGCCGTTAAGCATTGATGGAAAAACAGCCATTGTATTTGTGTAAAGGGAGACAACCATGTTTCTTTTACAACATTATCTTTAGATAACGGGGAATAACTCTTACTTACAGTGTAAAATTAAAGGAGAGAGCTTGGTGCTGATGACCTCTCATTTAGAAAGTACCAAAGATCATTCAAAGGAACGTGTGCAGCAGCTACAAAAGGCGTTTCGTGTGATGCAGAAATCCTCAAAATCTTCTACTGTCATATTTGGAGGAGATCTCAACCTACGTGACAAGGAGGTTAGTAAGAGTTTTACTTATTATTTTATTGTTTATATTCAAAAGGAACAAGATTAAGAGTCTTTCAGTGATTTGATTTTTGGTATATTTTTCACAAAAAATCACACAAAAATCTCAAAAATATCATTTTTGTTGGAATCATATTTTGAATTATATTGGTATGTTAAATCTGGGACCGTATTCATGAAACCGTTTTCATGATCAAACCCAGATTCTGTGATCAAGCCACCTTTCTTGTTCTAGTGACAAAATAAAATCTTTTTGTCAATGTAAAGAAAGAAATTGGAAAGACTTCAAGCTGAATGCTGTTTTCAATGGGTACACCTGACTTTTTGACCATGTTCCATGATATAAGTGAGTTTTTCTTGCTACTTCTTATTCACTGCATTCAAGGATGACATGGCACTAACATTAGTGGTTAGATACAACTTTGCAGCTCCAGGGATGGTGTGTCATGTTTGGAACTTTGATCACTGTCTGATATATAGGAGGGTACAGTCTATATCCCGTGTGATCTGATAACTATTGTTGTTATTTTTAATTGGTTGGTTAGAACACAACAGCATTCGGGATTTGAAACACAAATAAATGTTTTACTGGTTGTGATATATGAACCTTGTACTAGCTGTTTTACTGACATAAAGAAAATGTTTCAGAAAATATTTAATACATGATTAAATTATATTTCATTATTAATAGCAAAGAGAATTATAAACGTTTTTCCTATTCTATTTAGATTCAGTTTTTATGCCCCCCCATCATAAAATGGGGGGGAAGGGGCATATATATAGTGTTGCCCATGTCCGTTTTGTCCCGTCCCGTGATCAAAGTGGTTGTTACTATTTAAAGTATTTATAGAACATCAATCACTGAAACAGACATTTTCTAGATTTGAATATTTAAGTATCACATAACATTATGTTTTTTGATGTTTTACCAAATTATAGCATTTCTAGAGTTTACTTCAGTGATTTTAAAAGAGTGGATTCTACCAAAAGAATTTGATCAATTCAACCCCCCCCCCCCCCCATTTTAGCTCATAAATGTTTTAAGTAGAAAGAGGAATTATAGATAACTCATGTAAACTTTCACTTTGAGAATCCTGTATGCTATGGTATGTGTTTAACCATTAAAATTTTATTTGTTTAGGTGGCCAGTATAGGAGGTCCGCCTCCTGGTGTTCACGATATCTGGGAAAAGACAGGTCAAAGGCCAGAGGCAGCTTACACTTGGGACATGTCTCGTAACGACAACTTGGTCTTCCCTGGAAAGTTCAAGCCCAAGTTACGATTTGACCGTTTGTACATAAGGGGAGCAGAGCCACCTACGATTGAGCCTGTCTATTTGGAACTCGTCGGACTGGAACGTGTAGCTAAGTGTGGGAAGTATCCTAGTGACCACTGGGGACTTTTAACTCACTACAATATCCTTTCCAAGGTCAAAAGTCTTGCTTCCAAGGTCAAGTGACCGTGAAACAACATCAGTATTACTGAACTAGATATACAGATTTTTTCCTGGACTGAAATACGGTTTTCAGATAGGCACAATGTTTGATTATTAATCTACCAGGAAAAAGAAACAAAGAGGGTTGCCTTTAATTCCTCAGTGGGTTAAAGATGTATGTAACCTAAATGTGGTGTACATATTCTTCCCTAAAGAGTTCCTATCTGAAGATATTGTCAAATGTTTCATTTATTAGATACATGTGTTGCTTTTCCGGCGACGGCGTCGTCAACATTAAGTTTTTGTGTTTAAGTTAGTTTCTCTGAAAGTATAAGTGCTACACCAACCAAACTTGCACCATACAATGTAGATGCACCTGAGGTAGTACATCTCAACCCATGCATCGAATACTGAATGTGGCCTACTTTCATGGTCCTTTGACTTTGTCAACATCTCCATCGGCATTAAGCTTTTGCATTTAAGTTAGTTTCTTTGAAAGTATAAGTGCTAGACAAACCAAACTTGGACCAATTTTATGACTTTTTATGTTTTACATGGGCCGAACACTTGCCACAGTATCATTGGCCAAATCTGTCCGGGCCAAAATTGATATTTCAATAATTTCTTATCATACAGAAATAGGGTAGTGAGTGCTTTTCTTAGCTTTTATATATATCATTTGGTGCTGTCGGTGTGTTACACGTTTGACCATAAAAAAGTAGCAATTTCGTTTACAGAAAGTTTGCATAACTAGAAGCGAGATCATGATTTTCTTTATATGCCCTCTCAAAAGTTATTTCCTCCTGTTTAGTAATTTTACATTAGAGTAATTGCCTCGCCATTTCGTGTGAATGCCCAGCCAGCTAAACTGCTAAGATCCTTAAAGTTGTAAATATTAGCCCAAAACAAAAATATCAGGGGTGGCCGGATTTGCCCCGGTGTCCCGTATGTAGATTTTTAGGTCACCTGAGCTTTAGCTCAAGTGACCTATTGCTATCCGTCTTCGTCCGTCGTCATCCGTCGTCCGTCGTCCGTTAACATTTTACATTTCAAACTTAAAGTCAAGTTCTGCTGGGCTGATTGAACTGAAAGTAAGTAGGAATCATCGACTCATGGTCCTGACAAAGTGTTGTTATTTTTCGGGTCAATCAAAATTACAATTTGGCTGCCATTATACTTAACTATTTTTTACTCAAATTGGTACATATTTCAACAACAAAAATAAATACTGTAGGACTCAGGTGACCGTTAAGGCCCATGGGCCTCTTGTTTGTATCATAGATGGATGATAAAAATATATTCACAATATAATTTTAATTTTTGCATCAATGACGCCATTTTCTTCCAGTCAAAGCTAAAGTAGCCATTTGTTCTTGTCCGTAACGTATATGGTGGACCACGCATTGGATAGCGCGCTCGTCTTCACCAAGATGGCCGGTTTCAATCCCGGTCGCCTGCCCGACCACACAGGTTTTCTCAGAATACTCTGGCTTCATCCCAATTTAAGAATTAAATCCTCTGCGTGCTTCCACCAGGACACGAACAAATGAGATAAGTTGGGAAAACATGTTGGGTAATTGCAATAGAAAAAGGTGCATATTACATATCTGACGAAAAGTCCAAGTAAATGTATAGAGATGTAAGTTAAACAAAGAAAAGAAAACAATGAAAACATTGTAATACTTAAATGTAACTGAGATTCTCGTTATATCGATATGAAGTCTCAATTCCTATTCCATCCTGAAACATCGGATTTAATTAGGGCCCTGTATCAGAGATACGGGTGCCCTATAGTAATCACTGTCTGTCTGTCCGTCCACAAATTTTGTTCCTGTTCAAGGTCAAAGGTCAAGGTCATTAGGTTCAAAGGTCAAGGTCAAATTTTACATCTTTTCACTGATGAACATTTTGTTATGACATTTTGAAGCAAAGTTGATCAGAATTAAACAAGGAGTCAACTGACCAAAGGTCAAAGTCATCAGGTCAGGGGTCAAGGTCAAATTTTGCAGCTTTTCACTGGTGCAGTTCGCTATGACATTATGGGGCAAAGTTGTTCGGAATTAAACAATGAGACACACTGAGGTAAAAAGTCGAGGTCAGGGTCATTAGATTCACAGGTCAAGTTCAAATTTTGCATCTTTTCACTGATGAACATTTTGTTATGACATGATGAAGCAAAGTTGATCAGAATTAAACAAGGAGTCAACTGACCAAAGGTCAGGGTCAAAGGTCAAGGTTAAATTTTGTATCTTTTCACTGGTGAACATTTCGCTATGACACTTTAAAGAAATGTAGCTCAGAATTAAACAAAGATTCAATTGACCAAAGGTCAAGGTCACTGTGTCAAAGGTCAAGGTTAAAATTTGTACCTTTTCCCTAATGAACATTTTGTTATGACATTATGAAGCAATGTTGTTCAGAACTTAACACAGAGTCAACTGACCTTAGGTCCAGGTTACGAGGGTTAAGGTCAAGTTTTTTTATTTTTCACTGATGAACATTTTGTTATGATATTAAGAAGCAAATTTGGTCAGAATTAAAGAATAAGTCAACAGACCAAAGATCAGGGTCACTGGGTTAATGGTCAAGGTCATTTGGGTCCAAAGGTCAAAGACAAAGTGGATCTCTGACTTTGACCCTGGCTCATGATTGAGGTGGTATATAAGGTGAAATAAAACAAATCAAAGCTAACAAATGAGTATTGCACCGGTATTTACATTTCTGTTAGCCCAGCAAATATGGAGGTGGAAGGAAACATAACTCACACAATAGTACATGTAAAATGTATATTTTGCTTCCTTGCGATTCTTTTTGAAGTCCAAATATCAAACGTCAAGCTCAGCTATATGTTCTAGTTTCACATTTTGTTACTGTCACCGAGGTTTGACAGGTAAGGATGCCGAATAAAAATTATACCTAGTTTATAAATCAGCACGCCTTGTGAAAAAAGTAATACCGAAAAATGGCGTTTAACTCGGGTTGGTTGTCTGGAAAATTACTGTTGATTTCGACATAAATGCATTATCCATTGTTTATTTTATGAGTGGTCATGCATTTATTAAGTATGTATAAAGACTATAAACAGATTTTCAAAAATGTTAACTGTTTCGTTTATATTTTCAACAAATAGTAATCAAAAGCTGATGAATTTTAGACCCATTGGTTTAATGTCGGCTCTTTTCGAAAATATCTCCCGCTAGAAATATTAACAGAACCTGGTTGATGACAAAAATGATATTCAGAAAATATCTGCATTTTTACTTTTTGTGCCTGTGGCAAAAACTGAAATAAAAACAAGCAAATCCGTGGAATGTATATCCCCCGCTTGGAGGACATATTGTAGGTTAACATTATTGAGGTTAGGTTTAAACATGTGAGTATCGTGCTGTTGAAACATAATGTATAGCTTGAAACTGGAAGAAAAAAAGCCCTATACCTCATTGAATATCCGTAAATATGCACAAATCACATCGGTTGGCAAACTTAGCATGAGTCGGATGTGCAAACAGAATTTCGTTGAAACATCTGAATAATATCTACAGCAATTATTACACGAAAACTAAAGCGTGCCCGAGATGAGTTGAAAGACAGAGGAACACAAACATTGTTATCAAGTTTGAAGGAATTTGGCTAATATTTGCTAGAGTTACTAAGCGGAAACTGCAGATAATGACTTTTTTCGTTAATCAAGGGGCCATAACTCTGCCAGATGGAGTCCGATTCAAGTGCTTGTCAAACTTGGCCGAGCCCTTAATGAGTTGAACCCTGTTACTAAGTTTGAAGACAATCGGATAATATTTGCGGTCATCGCACATGGCCGAGCCCTTCAGGCATTTAACCATGTGAACAAGTTTGAAGAAAATCGGTTAACATTTGTTGTAACTATTGCACGGAAACGAAACGCGGCAGATAATGACGTTTTTCATTACTTAACGGGCCATAACTCCGTCAAATGGGGTCCGCTGAAAGTGGTCATCGAACTTGGCCGAAGATAATAAAATTACAACACTTTCTGGTACTTATTTCTGATATTTTCCAATAAGGAATTATTCAATGATATAAGAATAAAATTTATGACTCCAGCAAAAAAGTTATTTTACTTTATACATTATCATAAACGTTTACAATACTTCGAACCTTGAAATTCCAATTACCTGATTATGATATGACATTTATACACTATCAATACATTATAGATGTACTATAAATACACTTTAAATACAGTATAAATACACTTACAACACGTACATGTATCGTGCATTAACGTCCCAAGCCTCCTTTGGATGACTCTAACGTGAGAAAATCCATGCACACTAGCTCTAGTGGCTGCGTCGTTTGAATATTCACTAATGGTGCCTTCTGAGTAACAGCCTTCCTTGACACACAGCGTCGACAGTTCGTCGACTTGGTTCATTCCCGGCCAATAGAATCTCTCCCGCAACAAAGACAATGTCTGATCACGACCGGGGTGTCCAACAGAATTATTGACACCATATAATGTCTGTTTCCGATAAGCAGATGGTAACACAAGCTGCTTCCGTGTTGCTCCATCTTCTGTAACTCCACGGTACAGTACACCCCTCTCAATCTTCAACCTGTCAAAAGATCGCAACATAGCTTGCTGACTGCTGAACAGAACTTCATATGGCCTTGACCGAATCAAGAAAGATATCATTCACGGATGTAGACTGCTCCCTCCCTCAAAGTGGCAAGGCAATCTTGACAAGATATCCGCATCGGTATTGGTCCTTTCTAGCTTATAAATGATGTTAAAATCATATGCAGATAATATAGCTAGCCACCAATGTCGGGTTGCATCTATCTTGGCAGTGGTCAAAACTCATATCAGCGGGTTATTAATTCCTCCATTAATCTCTAATATGTGGCTGGAGCATTCACTAATCCGAAGGGCATCCGATTAAACTCATAAAAACCTAAAGGCCCAATAGTGAAAGCAGTCCGTTGTTTGTGGTCCTCGTGAAGGTCCACTTGGTGATAACCTCTCTTCATATCGAGTGTAGAAAAGTAGTCACAACCTGAAAAAGTGTCCAAAATCTCTTCCACAATAGGAAGAGCATAAGAATCTTTTACAGTCCTAAGATTCAGCTATCGATAATCTATGCACATTTTCCACCGACCATCCTTTTTCCGAACTAATACAACTGCTGATGCCCATGGTGAATGTGATCGACGCATGACTCCGATGTTCAAGAGTTGGTGTAGGTGGTCACGAACTTCACTAAGCATGGCAGGTGGAATAGGCCGATGACGTTGTTTGAATGGCACCTCATCTGTAATTTCTATGCGATGATGAACAAGCTGAGGAATGACCAAGATCCATATCATCCTTGGAAAATATATCTGGAAACGAGAAAGCATCTGCTTTCCATTGGATAACTCCTCTTCAGTAAGTCTGTCATCAAACTTCATCAGCTGTAGTAGGTAATCCATATTTGTATCCTTAGATGTAGGAGTATCAAATGATTCCGTGTCAACATCCTGTAAACATCCTTCTACCTTAACCGGCTAAAGTTCACACAACACAACTCGAGGCTGTATGGTAAAATTCCTGGTTGTGATGTTCGATATGGTCACAGGAACAACACCAGTCCTTCTATAACGGTATTGAATAAGGCTTTGGCGATATTTCCAAATCATCCAACAATGATGACTCATCAGATACTGTGAGATAAACACTAGTTGGTGTATGCTCCACTTGACGATCAACATAGCCATTAATGATCACCTGGCTATTCGGCGATATCTGAACTGCGCAGTACCCTCTGCACTCTTGACAAGTCCAAGACGGAAATTAGTTCGTACCAAGTTTCGCTGTCGTAGTTCCATACACCTAAAAGGGATATACCAGGATGTTGAGAGAGAGGCTCCCTTCAACAATCTGTCTCCGTAAACATACTTACATGCATCCATGATACCTGTCAAGATGTTAGTACCAACCAAAACTGGCACTTTGGAATTATACCTGGTATCCAGCACAGCAAGTAATAACTCTGGCAACGATGATGTATGACCATCAATACCAGTCTCAATATCAGCCTTGATAAATCCATCATAGGGTAATGTCTCTCCTCTGGCACTTTCGATATCCAATATGTTGTCAAGGGACTGAAGTGGCAAATGACTGAGTAAAGTATCATACAAATGGCGACTAACAGTGCTTACAGCTGACCCTGTGTCTTGTAATGCAGTGGTACAAACTCCTGCAATCTTGAGCTGCTCTTCATTACAGTCTCCAACCAACTCTGCAGTATCATTCGGAACGTTAGGACATTGCTGACTGATCATGCCTACTGGGCCCCCTGGCCTGTAGGCATCCGAACGTTTACAGACTTCCTGCTGTGCTCCAAATTCACATGGCAATCACGTCTCATATGTCCAGATTGTCAACATCTCCAGCAGAGGGGTCCATTTCCATCAGTATTTCTTCTAAATGGAACATCTTGCCTCCTATTCTGAGTGTGTTCCTGAGGTGATGCTTGATAACCCTGACGTGCCCATAAGTGGACTGTCGACCATAACTGGAAAGATTCCTACTCTGGATATGTCCTTCTTCAACTTAGACATCTCAGAAGTAAGATCTTTTACCATTTCTGTAATGTCATCACTGTGGTTAATGGCTACTCTAGAAGGCTTTGGCTTCTTGGATGAAGAATCTACTTGCTCAATCTGTCGAACAGCAATACGCAGCTTGTCATAGTATAAGATGGTATTAAACGTATGACCGGGGATATCACGTAATGACTTCTTAAGTCCGCGCCAGAATTTGGTACGCAACATCTCTGACACTTGTGCTGGAGTAAGTTCACATCTGGTCCTAGCCTTGTCTAGTATATCTTCTAGTCTTCAAGCCCATGATGTCACATCCTCTGTATCTGTTTGCTTGGCAGAGTACAACATGGCAAGTAAATCCTCAGCAGCAGCAATATTACCATAGTTGCTGACCAGCTTGTCCATTACCTGTTGACGTGTTGCTGAAAAACCAAATCTCATTGCTGTTTTTACTGCCTCTCCTCTCAATTATCTTCTTACAGCCTGGAAAATAGCATAATCTGTGTATACCCAATCTCGCTGCAACATCTTGTTCTCATATATCCAATGGTCATAGGAGACCTCTCCATTAAGAATTTGAAAACATCCTGAGAATATGCTGATTTTACATTGGGAGTTTTGGATTTGGCTCCTCCTGATAATAGATCAGTTAAACATTTAGCTGCAGAATCTTTAGACTCCAAGTAAGGTTTGAGGTCCATGCTCGAAAATGCCTCCAATAAATGTGCCACCTGCTCCTCACTGCCTTCAGCTATAGTTGAAATATCACACAATGAACACAAACACGATAACGCAAATAACACAATCATGAAATCCGAAGTGAGAATAAATCCTGTAGACAAGTATCAAAGTTCAGGAATGTACAAATACTTTGAAATACACACATTAATTCCGCAAAGTCCAAACTGTTTACCGAACCAGAAAGTCAGAAAAATATGATGAATACAAAACAGAAAAGAAAAAAGAAATCTACAAAACTAGAAGAAAAATGAAAAAACAAAATTAAATCAAATCAATTGAGTACAATACAAACAGAAATCACAAAAATAAAACTATATATATATACTAAAATATCCAAAATACAAAATACTACAGAATGATTGAGCAGTATCAGTGCAATAAGTGACAAAATAATAAATAAATTTAATGTGTAAACACAAACTGAACGCAATTACTTATACAGAATAATAATCTGACAATATGAAATAAAATTTTCAAAGTTCAAAAAAATGGATTATTGTCAATAAATGATAACAAAGTACAGAGTATAAGCTATCCTGTACCTATATATACAATTCGAACAAAATCAAGGGAGACAATCAAAAGTGAATATCAAAGGGAGATGGCTATGATCACTATGTCAAAATTTTACACAAGAATTCATGAAAATGGAAGATGACACCAATATAGAGAAAATCAACCAACGCGAAACAAAACGATTAGAAATATAATGTCGCGAATCACGTTAATCGAAGTTTTCAAAGGCAAAATGCTACAAGTCGCAAGCGCATGAGTGCAACATACAAATAACAGACATACAAGAACATCAACATGTATTCATACACAAACAGCCATCAACATATGGTCATGATGTCTCAACCTGTATACTATTGTAAGCAATATCTGTTAACAAGAATCAATCGAGTAATCAAGGAAACTCTGAAATATAAATCAATTCAACTAACCAAGGATACCAAGTTGCTAACCTTTCTGTAGGAAATCACTAGCAGGGCAGGGCAATCAACTTTCCATGCTCACAAAACACGTTCACACTGGTCACAAAAATAGACATGGCAACAATAAATTCAAATGAATTAGTATTAAGATATACACAAACAGTGTTAAGCACCGTATATGAGCTATTAATGTCATTCATTAATGAAATGTCACACGTGTGTTACCGGCTCAACACTGTGCACGGGTCCCTGTCTGTTTACTGTCTGCATATCTCTTAGTGTGAATTTCATTAATATGGGTCTCCTCTAGTTCTGAATACACACTGACTTCCGTCAGTATTACAAAGTATCCAAAAGAAATAGATGAAGGAATGAAGAGGGTTCCACAATTCCCTCAATATATCAAAGTATCCAGTAAATATGAATGAAGCTTGTCAAAACATCAACCCATGGGGGTGATAGGTAAATCTTGTACGCCGTTCCCAGTTCCGGACTAAAACCCCGTACCAGGAATATAAAGATACTTCAATATCTCTTTAACGCAGTATTTTTTTATTTTATTTTTTTAAATTTTACAATAATTTCAAACATTATTTTCTATATGTGGAATTTAGTTCCTTTTTTTTCAATTATCTGATAATTTAGAAATCGACGATAATGTGTATTTGAAGGGGGTAAAACTTGTACGCCGCGAGTACACTCATTACACGATTTATGAAAGGAGCGTTCAACATAAGACCAGCGCTGCCCAGATATAATAATACATGGGATGTGCAGATTGTGTTAACTTATCTGAAATCACTAGGTGAACCGAGTAACAGAGTTTTGAAAGTATTAACCATGTCCACAGCTACCTTAATGGGGCTGCTTACCGGTCAACGAGTACAAACACTCCACCTATTGAATATTGAGAACATTCACTTCACCGACAATCTTGTCAAGCTACGCATTGGAGATATTTTGAAACAAACAAGACCAGGAGTTCATTTACCTGAAATTGTATTAGAGAGATACTCTGTTGATAAAAAACCTCTGTATTGTCACTTACCTCTCTGCATATATTGAGAAAACAAAAACATTAAGGGGAAAAGAGGTTAAACTCTTCATCAGTTATACAACACCATATCTGGGAGTTTCGAAGGACACAATCAGCAGATGGATAAAGACAATGCTAAAAGACTCTGGTATTGATACAAGTACTTTTAAAGCACACAGCATTCGCTCAGCATCTACCTCCTTTGCAGCAAAAACTTTACCAATTTCTACAATACTGAGAACTGCAGGGTGGAGCTCTGAATGCGTATTCAGGAAGTTTTACCATAAATCAGTGGTTTGTGACACTTCATTTAATAACTCAATTCTGAGCTTGTGTAACACATAATTGAAAAAAAATTTGAAATCACATGGATGCATGTTATTAGCATATCTAGAGACAATTAACGTATATGCTATTAGATGTGATCAAAATACCATTATATTTTACTGACAGGATACAATCCATGTTAAATACCATGCACAATGTATATAATGTAAATAAATGCGTTGGTTTTCGATAATTACTCTTCGAAATTGTTATTGTAAGATTTATATAATTAAGGAACAATAGTAATATGCCTCTAAAACTCTCACGTGGTCACTCAGTGACCATATATGGAAGTGTGGAATTGATCAATTAAACGAGATTTATTGATGTTTGATTAAGATTCCACACTTGCATATATGGGACTGAGGGATTACGTGCCCACCCTGTACGTATGTATACGTACCCTACCCAATCAGGGTTTTATTAATTATTATGCATGAATGGTAATATATATTAACAAAACATTGCATCTTACTATTGTTACTTTCAAGACTGACCACTCGCATGACTGTGTCATCTCACGTAATCCCTCAGTACCATATATGCAAGTGTGGAATCTTAATCAAACATCAATAAATCTCGTTTAATTGATCAATCAACCGTGAAAGTTACGTTTTTTCACGTATAATTTTCATATTTTGTTCCAAAGTTGTTAATTACATTACAACTCCGTATATATATTTTCAATTTTATGTTGACAAATTATAGGGTGGTGTTACACCTGAGTGAAATCTGCTTTGACACTCTTTTCAGATCCTGATTTGTCTCCGGGGAGTCGGTGTGAATCGAGAAATCTTTGTAAAGAAATCACAAACTTATCCGACTGTAACAGAACTCTGAACAGATACTGAATTTGATATGGAAGTTGTCTAATCGGCCGTCATGGGCCTTACTTTGCTGACTTTGTGTATTCTGATCAGCTGTCAGGACGGTGTGTTCGATTCGGTACAGGCGAAATCAATCGAAACATCAATTTCTGTTGGAATGATATATGTTGAAATGGCCAGACCTAGTCGAGGGAAGAAGTTGGACTATAAAGGTCTACACGAGGGAGTAGTATAGTCAAAAGATGTAGTGAATTCAGAGACCGAATCGCTGGACTAGGAGGAGGAGAACAGTGTGGAAACGAACGCGACCAACGAGGAGTCCCAGTCAACTTCCGGTAGCAGCTCAAATGAAGATTCCGATGATGGTTAAGATATGTTCGACACGTGTGGTGACGGCGGACAGTCGAACGAGAATACAGACATTCTCGATGCATATAGAGCAATAGAACAACTGCACAAGCAGGTCAGAAAGTTACGGAAACGACGGATTCTCGACGCCAAACAGCGGGAAATTGAGCAACTGCGAAAGGAACTAACCAATATTCGTGTAAGTTGATCGGAACAAACCCATAGTCACAGGGGCCGCCGTGAAGGAAGGAAGGAAGGCCACGAGAGACAATGTTAAAAAGGCTAAGAAAGGTACGGCATGTAATGTGTCTATTGATACTGATTTAAAAATGTTGAGAGAGTTGAGTGAGGTGTCTGAAAGGTCAGAAAAGAGGTTAAAATGCCTTGAAGTTATTTGGGGAGTCATTGGCTTCGTCCAGTTCTGATGAGGATTCTGATAATGATGGGGTACGCAATTCAGGGTCTGTAAAACCGAAGTCTAGTTTCAAACGTTCTGGAATAAAAAGAAAAACTTGTGATTCAGTTGCCTTCCCTCAAAAGTATCCACACCAATTCTTACAATTTGAATATGTCAATCAAAATATACAGTTTAACGAGTTGTCTTTTAAGTTGTTTGTAGCAGGCGAATTAGAAATCATATCTAGTAATAAGTTATCTGGAAATGAAAGAGAGGAAAGAACAGAGTTTTGAAACGAAAAGTTTACTATTCAAATATTTAATAATGGAAAGCACTGTTGTCTTTATACGCTGCCTGGCTTAGAAAAATCGATATTGGGGAAAACGATTGGTCAGATAATCCAGCTAGTATTGAGGTGCCAATATTGGCTAGACAAGTCGTTGGTTAAGTCAAAAATCCCAAATTCCCGGTTTGGTTTTGTTCTGCATACCAAAGAAACAACTGCACATAAAAGGGGGAACATGACGGGGAGGTTATGGGAGTGAAACAACATGTGGCTCACATTTGCGCCGCTTGTTGGAGGAAGGACAAAGTTAAGGGAGCCCATCAGGAATCATCCCCTTCACATCTGACTGAGCCCAGGGGGTAGAAAATCTCTGTCAAATTTTAGAACAGGGGAAACCTCTGTAAATAAACTCCAGCGACACGATGTTGATTTGTTTCTACCCCAATTTGTAAAGGACAAAAGTCATATGAAGTAAATCATAATGACGGATGAAGGTAAGGAAT
Organism: Mizuhopecten yessoensis; assembly: GCF_002113885.1. Classification (NCBI taxonomy): domain Eukaryota; kingdom Metazoa; phylum Mollusca; class Bivalvia; order Pectinida; family Pectinidae; genus Mizuhopecten; species Mizuhopecten yessoensis. The sequence goes on from NW_018406003.1 coordinate 272,936, forward strand.
CAGAGTTAGTCACATTCACATCCAAAAACCCGATAGGGCAGCATCGTAAAATACAGGAATCAGGTAAGTGTAATTTTGAAAGGTGTCGGTTTCAAGTTAAATCAGCACTTAGCGAAGAGTATTTACGAGCTATGTTGACCGTTTGCAAGGATCAGGAATTGTGTGAGTTGATAGAATTTGGTTTTCTGTTTTGGTTTCAGGTGGATATAAATTCTCCGGTAAGACTTCGGCCACAGGATACTGAGAGCACTTGTACAGAGCATTTCGAATATGGGCCACAGGACATCAGTCAATCATAAGGGAGCCATTGATTATCCAAAACAAATGGATGCGTATCTAAAAAGGGAGTTGGAGGCAGAGGCTATTTTAGGTCCACTCGAGGTAAATCCCCTCAGTACACCTATTAAATGATCACCTCTCAATTCTGTACCTAAAAGAGACTCGACGGAAAGAAGGATAATACTGGACCTTAGTCTCCCTAAGGGTAATTTTGTCAATGCTCATATTACCAAGGATACATATCTGAGTAAGCCCATCAATCTAACATATCCCAGAGTAGATGATCTGGTTGAGCTGGTCAAATAAAAAGATAAGGGATGTCATTTGTGTAAGAGAGATCTCAAACGTGCTTATCGACAAATCCCTATAGATCCTGGGGACATTCACCTTGTGGGGTATATGTGGAGTGGACAGAGTTTATACATGGGTCTCAGATCCACAGCTTACACATGTCAAAGACTCACTTCTGCTGTCTCCTTTATATGCCTACAAGTCGGATATTACATCCTCAATTATTTGGATGATTTCGGGGGTGCCGAGGAGCAGTCAAAATGCAAGGATGCATTTGAGTGCCTAGGTGCAGTATTGCACAATTGCGGTCTAGTTGAGTCTTTAGAAAAAGCTGTCCATCCCTCCACTAGAATGGTACTCTTACGATTACTATTTGACACAGAAAACCTGACGTTAGAGGTACCATCATTCAGGTTGCAGGGAATAATGGTCTTGTTGGTGGTCTGGTTTGACAAAGAGATGGCATCTCTCCAGCACATTCAGTCACTGTTGGGTAAGCTCATATTCGTCGCGAGTTGTATCAGACAGAGTCGTATACTTATTAGTAGACTACTAAACTGGCTTCGCGATAGCACAGGGTCCAAAACAGAGCAAAAGTCAAAAAAGACCTCCTGTGATGGGAAGATTTTTTACTAGTTTACAACGGTGTTTCTATGACGAGTCCAGATGAATGGTCTGTTTGCCTCAGATGCCTGTTTGTCGGGCTGCGTTTTTTTTTTTCAAAGGGCAAAGTTTTCATACCAAGTTCCCAGAGTTTATCCTTAAGCAGGGCCTCAGTATTTACTGCCTGGAACTACTCACAGTAGTGGTATGTGCAAAGTTATTGAGACATAAGTGCCGAAGTAAGAACAGTGTCATTAATTGTGACAATAGTGCCTCGGTGGCGGTCATAAACTCGGGGAAGTCTAGGGTTCCTTTTATGCAAGCATGTTCGAGAGATAAGTTTGCGTTAAGAGCCAGTTATATTTAAGGTGAATCAAACAGGGTCCCTGATCAGATTTCGAGATGGCATTTGGACCCATCTCATAGTCCTTCCCCTGGAAGAGGAGACCTTTAAATTCTCCCATATATGGTAATTGATAAGGGAAAGGTTAGATAGTGTTTCATAAAATGTACAAATTGTTTGTTTTGGTTTAATAGTCCATACCTTATTATTTTAGGGGCAGCCTTCAAGAAGTTAGAGGATGATTTAAAATGTCAATGAAGGTGGCCTTTGCAGAAGGCACTTTCAGAAATTTAGAGAGATCCAATGGCGGACCTATTTTCTGTTTTGCGAGGCATTTCAGCGGGAAGCCTTACAAGCCAACACTCGGACATTATGTTTATATATTCAATTTTTGAGTCGAAGCTTGAAAAATTCTGATTCTATACGTAACTATGTCAGTGGGGTGAAAACGCTTCCTATTTTAACAGATACTGATTATTCAGAAGTCCGGCAGTTTGAGGTCAATCTTGCCTAAAGAGGTATAGCCCGTCTCCATCCCCACTGACCAAACAGAGCCTCCCATATCACACCACATTTTCAGACCCGTTACAAGCAACACTATGGTGAAGTTTTTTGTTTTCCTTTTATTTAATGACAGAAAATCCAATATCGCCAGTACGAATTGGGTTTTTAAACCAGAGGAAATTGTATCGAGACAAGACATCACAGCAAAGGGAGACGTGTTATTGATCTGTTTGAAATGGTCCAAGACTAACCAATTTGGTAAACGAAAACATATAACCCCACTTGGTAGGTTTCCATCCCTCACCTTATGTCGGGTTCTCGCCTTTTACAACATGTGTGTCTTAGTCCCAGCCCTAGTATCTGCTCCAGCCTTTTCCGTCCCGGGTCACCGACCGAAAGCCATTTCGTATTTTTTATTTCAAAAGTCTCTGAAACAGTTACCTGTCCAGACGGGTAGGGATCTAGCTCCTTTCTCATTCCATAGTTTTCGTCGGGGAGGGGCCACATGGGCCTTTCAATCAAGGTCCCAGGGGAACTTATACAATTGCAAGGGGTTTGGGCCAGCGACGCTTATAAAGTCTACCTTGATCACCCACTTGAACAAAAAAATGCAGGTAGCCAAACATTCCATTATTGCCTTTCAAGCAGCACATGACACTGTTCCAAGTTAAGACCATAATAGGAAATCACAGGTCTTCCATATGCCCGGTAGATATTGTCCTCTTTTCTGGGGACGGGGGTCGGCGGTTTAATTTATGTTAAAATATGCTAATTAATCAACAATTTTGAACAATTGTGTATATATCTAACTACTGTTTGATAAAGTGAATGCAGCTTACTTAATTGTTCCGGAAGTGAATGTTGCTTTTTAGTGCCGGAAGTGAATGTTGCTTGTTAGTGCCGGAAGTGAATGTTAATATACGCATAGTGCCGGAAGTGATTGTTGCCTGAATTTCTGTGTAGCCCTTTCACCCCAGTCAAATATATGACAGTGAGTGATGGACTTGCAAATGGACTTAATTAAAGTTTAATCCGGGGTTTAAAGGGCTTTTTGTACACATATATTTTGTTGTATTATCATTAATACGGCGAAAATCCTATAACTGCTATCTTTGTCATATATATATATATATATACGGGGAAGTAATTTGTATATTTTGTTCCAAAATGGTTAATTACAACTCCGTACATATATTTTCTATTTTGTGTTGACAAATAGGGTGGTATAACACGTAAGTGAAGTCTGTTCATCTGTTTCTGCTCACTGGCCAGAGCCTGACCAGTCCGTGGGGGTCACCTCTCTCATCTGATATGGCTCCCATTGGTTCGGTCTTATCAGGTGCTTTCGAGTAAGCGTCCGTTCGAAATTTCTTCACTCTCTTTTAAGATCCTTAGCAAGGGTACGGGAGTAAACAAAACACCCACGATCCTCACAAAGTTAGAATTTTGTTTATTTCAACGAAACTTACATAATTATAAACAGTAAGGTATTTTGTTCTATATATCTGAAAATAACATGTTAATTTTCACTAAATTTCTGATTATATGTGAAAAACTGTGATTTTCATTCACGGTTGACTGCGGCGTACAAGTTTTACCCCTTGAAATACACATTATCGTCGATTTCTAAATTATTAGATAATAAAGAAATAAAAACAAAAAACAGAATATAATGTTTGAAATTATTGTATTATTTAAAATATACATATAAACTGCCGCTTTAAAGAGATATTAAATGATTTTTCGCGGCAGAGTAAATTTATAATAGGTTATTCCAAATTACAAAAAGCTAGAACTTTTCAGCAATCCTTCAGCAAATGTATATGACAAGTTCAGTTGTGATAGCGATTGTTTTAATTTAGTACACAAATTCCTTCTTCTTTCTATTATTCATATAAACATAATATTACCTGGTTCGTCAGCTTTTCTCTTCCATATTTCTCCAACGAACACAGGTAGCTTGTAAGGTATACAAAGATAATTCTCACAGTTTGATGACAAATGACTTGTCTTTCCAGGTTGCTCGAGATCATGACTTGCTGAAACTTTATGGCTTCATATAAAGCATATGTTATCTCGAGGAGCTCAAACAGTGTGTTGTCGTTGTAAACTGTTTTGTGTAATTTATTGCGGGCGCGAGTTCATGTCTTGATATGCCCACTAACTATAAGCGTTGACACCTAACACATGAGCACATGCACATAGGCAGAACGTAGTACAAGATCAATGTAACACAAAGGCAGAACCTAGTACAAGATCAACGTAACACATAGGCCGAACCTAGTACAAGATTAATGTAACACATAGGCCGAACCTAGTATAAGATCAATGTAACACATTGGCCCTACCTAGTACAAGATCAATGTAACACATTGGCCGAACCTAATGCAAGATCAATGCAACACAAAGACCGAATCTAGTACAAGATCAATGTAACACATAGGCCGAACCTAGTACAAGATCAATGTAACACATAAGCCGAACCTAGTACAAGATCAATGTTACACATGGGCGGAACCTAGTACAAGATCAATGTAACACATAGGCCGAACCTAGTACAAGATCAAGGTAACATATAGACCGAACCTGGTACAAGATCGATGTCANAATGTCACACATAGGCCGAACTTAGTACAAGATCAATGTAAAACATAGGCAGAACCTAGTACAAGATCAAGGTAACATATAGGCCGAACCTAGTACAAGATCAATGTAACACATTGGCCGAACCTAGTACAAGATCAATGTAACACATAGGCCGAACCTAGTACAAGATCAATGTAACACATAGGCCGAACCTGGTACAAGATCAATGTAACACATAGGCCGAACCTAGTACAAGATCAATATACATGTAACACATAGACTGAGTACTGTGAAAGTAGAATAAAATAGCACTAAAATTCCACACGAAAACAGCAACAACGCGAACATTCCTGCACGGAACAATTTCCACTTTTTATCTACATCAATAATCACATTTAACACAAATTCTGAGACCGGTATTGTATGCTTCACTGGTTTGCGTCTATCCAGAGCGAAGTATTAGTCGGTGTGAGTGGGATGACGACTTAGTGGGATGTCGACAGAGTGGGATGACGACTGAATGGGATGACGATAGAGTGGGATGACGATAGAGTTTGATGACGACTAAATGGGATGATGACTAAGTGGAATGGCGACATAGTGCAATGACGACATAGTGCAATGACGACAGAGTGGGATTACGACAGAGTGGGATTACGACAGAGTGGGATTACGAATGAGTGGGAGGAAGACTGAGTGGGATTATGAATGAGTGGGAGGAAGACTGAGTGGGATTACGAATGAGTGGGAGGAAGACTGAGTGGGATAACGACAGAGTGGGATGACGACTGAATGGGATGATGACTAAGTGGAATGACGACATAGTGCAATGACGACAGAGTGGGATTACGACAGAGTGGAATGACGACTGAGTGGAATGACGACTGATTAGGATAACGACTGAGTGGGATGACTGAGAGGTATGACGACAGAGTGGGATGACGACTGAGTAAGAGTAGTGACCCATTGTCACACAGCTTAATTTTGATGTCTAAAATCGGGATTGAACTATGTAAATGTATTTATCGTCCTTTCGATGAAATATATATGGTTGGGAGACTGGCTATGGGATGGTCAGTGTATTTGCCTGTCAGTATGCTGTCCGAGGCTTCGTTTACAATCAAAGTATCTACCCCAAAATATCGGACTTTTTAGGAGGATCTTGGGCGCCCATTCTTTAGACAATACAGGTAATCTATATTTAGTAACATTGAACCACCTCATCTCCTAATATCATTATTATTAGCCTTCAAAAACAAACAAAATAATAATCAGGACATTACCACTTACAGTTCTAACTTTTTCCTCGCAGCTATTCCATAGTTAATTCTCTGTTTCACGTAAAAAAAAGCTATATTGTAAGCATAGGAAAGCTTCATTTGATATTCATGTTATATGAATATTATCATATTTAAGAGCCCTACGTATAAATATGGATGCCTATTAGCAAGATGGACCAAACATATCATTCCTCTTTAAATACAATGTTATATATATGTTATACACTAATTACATCTACCCTCAACGGTCAGAACATCAAGATAACATATTACTGGCCGTTCAAATTGTGTGTGATTGACAGTTCAATGGAACAAGCACATGTATTAATTGGCTTGCATCATATACCATACGAGTGAAATGGAAACAAATTGAAACTCGATGTTGATATGAAAAAAATATGGTCCCGTAGAAACGCAAAAACAAAGAGATATTCATCACTAACAACAGCGTCATGATGTGATAATGTATCAGTCATGATAGCAGTCGCCAGCACACTTAGACACCGTCATATCAAAGTGATCAAGTATTAGCACAGTAGGTACTGATATTTCCCAAATGTAAACACTAAGGATGCATAAATAACCGAGACAAACCAGCTGTGAAGCGGAAACTTTATGACAGCATGGCAATAGCTCTACTTATTGATTTCTGGAGGAAAATGAAGCGTATCTTTCGGAACTTTCAATAAAAAAAAAGATAAAGATAAAAATAAAAAAAACAGCGACAGTGTTTAATATACCTCTATTTATTTTACACTATATGAAAGTGATATCATAGAATTGGCTATTTCCCTGAAATCCCCACATTAGGGAGTTACCTCACAAAAAGGGTGTGTTAGTTGTTCACAGGATGGGCGTGACTTGATCGAGTTATCGAATATCAGCGTCGAGGAAGGCAGGGCTAAATTTAGACAGCGACCTTCACTTCGCGTGCGGTTTGACAGACGACAACAATAACACTGATCAACATGGCCGATCGGTTTGTGCAACTGGGCGTAACAACGTTACAGTTTTTTCGGACGGAAGAGACAGCAACCACACCAACAAACTTTTCAAGGCCTTGCTGTCGATGTTCAGCAGTTACCTGCTTACGAGAGGAATAGATCTGGAAGACCTGGAGGCGCAGTCACCGGAATCGGTCAATGGCGTTCTCCGGCGATTTAACGCCGAAATGAAAGAGGAGAACGGATCACCCTATGCCAAGTGGATGGCTCCAAAAATACTTTCTGAAGCATACAAAAACCGATATAATTAGTGTCAGAAGCATCCTTCAAGAAATATCTGGAGAAGTTATATCCGGACAACCCAAATGTCTGGCAAAGACCGAAGAAAAGGATTAGTGTAATGGATGAAACATAGTATGAAAGCTCAGCAGTTGGGAAGAACATACTTTCTTCATTTATGGCCAATGTAAGTGAGGATTCTCAGCTCAGTAAGCGGTATACAAATGATTGTATCAGAGCTACCAGTATTACTACCCTTGATCACAAAGGCATCTGAGTAAATAATGAAACTTCAATTAAAGCGTACAGTTCCAATTTGAGCGATAGTAAAAAACGGCAAATGTCTGACATTTTTTGTGAAAATGTGGCCCCAAAGGTTATGAAAACCTCCGCAACAAGCACTTCGAATTCGGTCAGGCCTGCCACACCCAAAACAGTAATGCCCACTGGAGAACCGTTACTATCTACTGAAGAATTTGAAATGCCGGACTTGCTCAGTGATGACTTTGATCTGAATGCCATTTTGGCTCAAATATGTGACTGTGAATTGTACAACAACATCCCAGCTATATCTATTAGTAAATATCCCCTTTCAAACAACTTATTTTTTTCCAATTGCAAAATAACATTCAATTTTCCAAAGTAAGAGACCAGGAGTGCAAACTTGTTTACCTGTTAACTTGAGAATTTAAATTCTGACCGCTCCCTCCCTTAAAGATACTATAATTTATAACTGTGATACAGATTAGTTAGTCAATGTTGATATTGAATCAACACCCCACTCTTTCCAAGTGATATTGTTGTACTGTAGTCTGCAATTTGTTTATTTTGATACTGTTAAAAATAAAAATTATATTTCACTGTTCATGTTTTTATTGTATATTGTTAGATTGATGCTTTTCTATCGATAGAATAAAACAGTTAAAGTATGGTTATTTCGGGATACAGCAAGTGTCTGGTTCTCCTTGGCCAGGCATATTTCTCTCGGCTTCGCCTAGAGAAATAGCCCTGGTCGCGGGGAACCAGAAACTTGCTATATCCCTCATAACCATACTTTTACTGTATAATAACTGCGCTGGTCAACTGTAGTACTCCGGGGCAGTCGCGCTACCGTTATATCCGAAACGAGTTAAGAGGATGTTACTTAAAGTCAAAAAGGACAGCGGAACTCTGCAGTATTTTTGTGTGCATTAGGGCATAGATCATTCAATTCGGCCTTTTTTACTACTTGGTGCTTTGACCTCACCTGATACTGCCCAGACCTCGACATCTTTCACAGGAAGTTTCCCTGTTTGTACATTCTTGGGTTATCTATTATAAAGAGCTGTCCAACTTAAAATGACATCAAATAACAAAATTAAAATGCAATCAATTATTTTATCCCAATATCAATACCAAACCTTTCAGCGAAAAAGACTTTATTTTGTTTGAATAACGTTATCGTCTTTATTGCGTATTGTACCTTTTCATTCCCATTAAATATACATGTACCTTCTATTTATTTCAGATGTTTATTAGTGCCCCTACATCAATTATAGATAATACAGAGTAGTATCGAGTCTCTCCTACGTTTAAACTGCTCCATGCCAGTGTACGACAGCGGAGGTGTAGGGACAGGCATGTGCATATGAGAAACATCCCTCATATTTAACAAGGAGACTGTTTCGATTTCAGATCATCAAGATGTACATGAAAAGTTTGTTATATCTCCCATTGATGTTCATGTCATTGAAAGGTAGGTTTAACGCCATACTATCGCTGTTATAATTTTAATATATTTTCCGTACTGTAGAGTGTCGTTAAATAATAACCATCAAGACAAAATTGAACGTCAAAACTTATTATAAAGATCATTGCTTGACCTAAGGAAAACCATTTAATGTCGTTGTATCAAAATTTCCTTTTGAAATTGGCGATGTGGTATGTTTATTTCTACTACATTACAAAAGAAGTGTATACCTGGGCATGTTACTAGATCAAAGCATTACTCGTAGTAAATTCGAATCCACTATCTGTGACTTCAAATCATATTATCATCAGCAAACTCTTTTTACAAATATGAATAATTATATAAATATAATAGAATATAGAATAATATTTCCTTAATGAGAACACTATATATTGTAACCGATGGACCGCCATTAACTATCTACTATTCCGTTTACATAACATATGAATGGCAACGAAATGAGCAGCATATTCAAAAATCGCAATATCCAGTGCTTTATATAAAGTAATAATTAACATTCATATATTTATATTTTGAGTCAAAACAAATTGTGTCCAAAGAACATGGCCAATGTATGGAATACAATATGCCATATTCTTATAGATACAAACTGTGTTCTTCTTCTTGCCTTTGTTAAGCGTAAGGGACTGGTAACAGAAACCTTGTCAAGTCCTTCAATTTCGATTTGATATTTATTGACGATGTGTTGTCAATTCCGCGCTATCATAATGAGGCAAACACGAACATATCGCAGCCACCCAAAACACACACGCATACACTACACGCATACATCTTGCACACAGGGGAGGCCGTCCTTAAATGACCATAGCTGTTGATAGTATGTTAACCAATACTAAACCTAACCAAACCAAATGTGCATTACTAATGTCAACTTCTTAATATACGTATTAGCCTACTTTGCAGTTTCGTTGACAACCTCCTTTTTCTCACTTTGACGAAATATTACTTGAATTTGACCTCGATTTACGTGGCGAATATCGTCGATGAACATAAAACGCTTACAAAATGGAAAAGCCTCGTCTAATTCTCCTTTATTCTTCTTCAAGGTCTCCATACAAATCGTCATTAATTCTGATTTTATCCTTAATTCATCCATTTTTAGTTCGAATTATAGCTTCTGTTTATACTTGCGTATTCTCTTGAAATGTTTACAGTATCCTGCGATCAATCTGTAAGTAAGACGCAACATTGATAAGTACTATTTAGGACAGTTTGAATGTATAAGCAAATACTGGATCTGAAAAAAATACTGAAATATATAAATGTACCAATGATGTCGATATTTATTGGACTTAATCGAAACTTAAATTTGACGCGAACAGAAAAAAGGCAATAGTCGGGCAGCTACACAGTCATACTAATGGGTATATGAACTGAGATTGTTTTAAGTATCCCTGTCCCGCTGCAGTGTGTTTTTCCTATGTCGAGTAACCTCCCTTTAACTTCTGTTTAAAATACTCGGCTTGTGCGATACTATAACAATCTGAAGTCGAGGGCTGATTTGTGTTTTGCTTACTTCAGATCTATTATCGCTCAAAAAAGTCCCGAAATGTATGAGTTTTTTTTATCAGATTCAGTTTCCAATTACGAATTATAGTTTTGGCACGGGGATTATTAAGAACTAAATTCTATTGCCGTTACTTGAATCATAAAAAACCAAAAGTAATGAAAATTCGGGAATATTGGATTAGTATGGTTAACTTTGTATGTCAGGGTCATACATAAACATAACAACAGAACCTGACCAATGGGTATCGCTGACTCCGTACGGGTACATCTATACACCTGGATTAACGGATTGGTTCACATTTAGAGTAAAAGCCTGCTACGACGACGTGATCGTGGCTTTGTACAGTGCTCAAAACTCCGCATGGAATTACAAAGTTACTTTGGGTGGATGGTCAAACAGAAAGAGTCAACTGACGTCTGCGGACAAACAACATCAAGTTTTCTTAATCCAAACCTACAATACGTCTTGTACGGAATGGCGCAGCTTTTGGATATCCTGGAGGAATGGTGACCTGACCGTTGGCCGAAGCCAAGTGTTGGACAGGGACATACTCATGAAACNCAAGTTTACTCCCACCAAACCTTCATCACGTCTTGTACGGAATGGCGCAGCTTTTGGATATCCTGGAGGATGGTGACCTGACCGTTGGCCGAAGCCAAGTGTTGGACAGGGACACACTCATGAAACTTGACCAACCAGATTATCCCTTGATATCCATTTCTTACAAATAAAAACTATCGGGACCGGTCATTGGGAAATACCATACCCAGGTATGGTTAAAAATATGTCTTATATTTAAATTCCTGTCGTTACATAAAATCTACTTTTGTCAGTCGTTTGCATTTTACAAGCATTCATGGTTATCGTGTAATCAATAGTATGCTATTTCGTTTGTTTTAGCGTTTATCCGTGGCTCTTGCGTGCAGTGGCGTCTGCTTCCCGGCTCAATGAACATCAATATGACACGAAACATCAGTTGGATTGTGAGCACCAACACCATGAAGGACTGTGCTTTTGCCTGTGTCAGGAGTGTGCAGCAGTGTGCTTCATTTGTGTACAATGGTGACGAAGGCAAATGTCAAGGACACAGCAAAACATTTAAAGATATTTCTGAAGGTCAGGGCTACAAACACGTTGGCAGTTATTACTACGTGAAGCCATGACATCGATGTTTCACATGTTGTCGCCAAAGGTGAAACTACGAAACTCAAACAGCAGTGGTCATGCTTAAAGTCTCTTGATTATTACGTTTGGCCTGAAATCATGAATCTAAACTTTTTTCTGTAATGGTAATTGTTTTGTGCTGGCATCTATTCATTGGCATCACTATTACGTTGAAACATAGTGTGTAAGGAAATTGGACGTGAATTGCTTTTTCTCATTTTAGTGATTGAATCCACCAATCCAACTCTCCACCCATTCACCCAGTAACTGGGAAAAAGAGCTAAACATACATCCTTTATATATCCATTCATAGGCATACACAAATATTTTTCATTTTAACATATTTTATACAATTTTAGCATTAATATACATGTATGTACCAAGTTTATACCTTAAACTCAACTCATCCCGCGGGTTGCTTTGTCAGTGATGTTAATTGAATGTTTGTAATGCAAATCGAGGTATTGATAATTCGTTTGGAGAACGAAATCTAACACAACACTCTGTAAAGTACGAAGTGTACCACAAAACAAATGTGTTCTCTGTGTTCCAAGCCTTCCTGTGAGCTCCCACGACAACACTAGAGAACTCCGGGCTTATTTTCTATGTGAAGTTTGTATTGAACGTGTTTAGTTCATTGATCAGCAAGATGTTGCTACCGTTACCTACACGCTACTAGGTGCGATGGCGGGTCCCCTAATTCAGGACATTATTACTCAGAAACAAATGCAGCCAAGTTTGTCGCACTCGCTATGCAAATTCTTAAGAGTTAGTTGTTCTAGAAATACCATGATCTTCTCTCTCGTTCAACTGGACGCAGTCGTTAGGCTGTGCTCTCCTGCGGCCATCTCGTCTCTTGTTTATCTTGTGGTTTCTTTGTTCAGCAATAACTCTATTTTGGTGATATAAAACTTGATGATGACGTCATAGAGACTCGGCACAACATTAGTCTGTTTGTCGTGGCGGCTAAACGTCCTCTGCTGTTTTCGATCGGGTATTGTTTTCAGCTGAAAACAAAATACCGTTTATAAAGGATCAATTACAACAGATTACACATGATGCGATGCATACTGAATGGAATGCATTTGTTTTCGAAATAACCAATATTGCCCACTCAAGAGGAATGTCATTTTAGGTATGTTTTTGATAATTTAGTAGCGTTATCTACTAAAGTGAGAAATCATTGTAGATATCTTTTTAAACAGACATGAAATCAAAAAATGAAGTAAACTTCCTTATCTTTTCCACTTTGAGTCTAAGGAGGAGGGCCATCATTACCTGATGTACGGCTTAGCTCGAAAGCTTAGTTCCAGAGTGTAATACAGGTTATAGGACTGTAGGTGTGTTTGGAAACATACATGTATTTTTAGAATGTTACCTGCAAAATAAAAATATCGTTATAAGTATGATAAATAGATCCGACAGTGTCTTGTAAATCAGTCAATCCTATATACCTGATAATGTTCCAAATGGAGTGTGTCCTGAACCAAAACACCACTTTATCTCAAGATCAAAAACGGATCTTGAGAGTGTTAGTATCTAGGGTCTAATGATTGGAAAAAATATCTCTGAACTTAAAGTTTGTTCTACAAATAAATTGTTTAGATAAGATTTCTTAAAGGCGTGGACTAAAGGTTTCAAAGCAAAGCAAGAAATAAACTAACATTTTTTTTATTAAATTCCTCATTATTTTGTATAATAAAACGAGTCGTGATTAGAAATCAGTATTTTGATACTGAAGATTGTTATAAAAAGGATGTAAACAGTGTAATGTATGTAGTGAAAGGAGATGTATTAATCATAAGTTTTGAAGAATTAAAAAACAAAATCAAAAGTGTCATATAATGTTTTACTTTATCAATGCGTGTGTTCTTCTGAGAGGTCTGTTATCAAACCTTGTAGCATAAATTGGAAGAATGAGAATATCTTAAGACCGTATTGCCCTTTTACTTCAAAATAGTACATCTATAAAGCATAAAAAAAAATCGACAATAATTTAGTTGAAATTAAATGGAATAATACGCGTAGCTTACAAAACACGAAGTAGAATGTAATGTGTTTACTACCATTTATAACTACAAAAGATACTAAGTTACAATATCCATATTGAAAATTGAATTTTACCACTCAAAAAATATTTGAAAATGATAGGGGTTACAAATAATGACAAAAGCGTTTTTTTCATTAAAATCAATTAAAAGATTTAGAACATATATACTTTTACTACTCTCAAGTTTGAGTAAGATGGAGAAAAATGAAAGATTGGATAAAACAGAAAACAAATAAAACTAATTGTTTACTTCAGAATTTCTACTTTTTGGAAAAAAATCAGATACATGTATATTCATTTTTCAACCGCTTCATTTCATCGCTTTACTTACAAAATAATTAATTTTCTAAACATCAAAAAATGTATGTATTATATGTTACAAGATCAACTGTAAATGTGTTCAAATGTATTTATCTAGCTAGTGTGATGTGATGTTTTCCATGTATGTATTTTGTAGAAAAGGTATTTGTGTTACCGAAAAAATCAATTATAAATGATAATGAATTGTGCTGAGGGTTGTCTTCCCCTTCAATATGATGTACTTGCTTCATCACGATAGGATTCGCCCCAAACATGTGTGCTGAATGTTTAATCATTAATTACTATGATGACATAGGAAATGCAAGATATTTTATTTGTTTTTATGCAAATAAGTTGCCCAAGCGAGAAGATGTATGAGAGTGATACAAAAGCTCGCTTTTGGAGTGAGATAGGAGAACTCTGCCCCAAGGGGTAAGATTCTGAATATGCGGGACACGAGGACTGTGTTTTTATATTATAAACGTTATGTTGATTTTTACATGACTTAAAACTATTCATATGAATGGGGGATCTTCACGTTTCACACTAGCCAGAGACTGTAAAGTGAAAACAATAATATTCCCCACTATTTAAATACGGCCATTTATTAGTGGATATCTTACATTTATATTGCTGTGAAGGTATGGTTCAATGATGTCTTCTAGGTGCTTAGGCGATTCATTATATAAATTTAAAACATAAGTACCAATTTATGATTTTTTCGCCTACAACAAAGTGATTCAAGCCCAGTTTCTGCATAAAGCTTACAATGAGAGGTCCCTCTACGCAATCCTGTAATAATTATTAATGCCGCTAGCTGGATTGACTCAAAAATATTTTTATTTCGGTTACTACAGTTATCCCATACTACATCCCCATATTCAAGTATTGGTCTAATAGAAGAGGTATATATTGTTGTAAGACGTTTTCTATCCAATTTGTGTTTTAACATTCTCAATATATTCATTCTTTTATAAGCTAGCTCATAAATATTGTCAATATGATATGTCCATTGTTCATTGTTTGCACAAATCGGCAGAAGCTAATTCATTTACCAATTTCTGCTCACTTTCTAAAGCCATTTGCCATGCAAGATATTTTTCAAAAGTTTGAAGCCGGCAAAATCATTACCCAATCCTTGGTAGTTTATTTATGCGAAAGTCTTGCAATATAAATGCATTTACTATTTCTTTTTATAATATATTAATAATGATTAATTATGACGATTAATTAATGGTGTACTATCTTCAATAAGACTCATCAGTTTGAATATTGACTATGTCATACCTTGACAAAGGGACCAGTCGGTCTTGAAACGTTCCGACACGTTTAATACGTACATTGTTTGTTTAAAAAAGTAAAACTTTCATATCAAATAATTAAATATGTTCATATCTATTTAATTAATTAAAGTCGAGTGCACAATCAATAAAACATAACGAGCCAGTAGTTATAAATATATAAAAGTAATTAACGTAATTAAATGTAATAGATGGCAGTCAGTAACTTTATCAATTACAATCATAACATCAAAATATAATTGTTAACAAACAGATATTTTTGATAATTACTTTCCATATTTATGCATAAAGTTCTCCAAGTTAATACGGTAAACGATGTCATCAAGGTGATTTCAGGTAAATAAGGTATGCGTGTCTGTGAAATAGTTGAGGGGACATCAATTATTATCTCTGTAATTAACTGGATGTACAATAGAATGTATCACTTGGTAATGCATAACAGCTGTTTTAGGCTTGGTAAATATATATTAGTATTTTATCTTAGACTCGAATAATAAGTAGAGCGGGTCGCACATAGTAACAAAAATATGAAAAAGTATGTGTATATATATCTAGAAACGGGGAATGCACTACGGTAGAGAAACAAACGGAAATTTTTAAATGGATTTGGTGAGTTTTGACGACGAATAAGAATTGTTCTGGATATTTAGTCTGCTTTCAAAATCCACATATGTATATAAATTATTGCTTCTTTATCTTTGTTTAAAGTTACTCTGACCATCTGTTAATATATACAGCTCTTTGTTTAATGTAACTGAAGTTTATTAGCCCGAGTGCCACGAACAAACAATGAGCAAAGACAAGTTCAAGTTCTTTATTACTTTAAGTCGGTTGACTTATCAGTTATAAGATATATTCAAAACAATACAGAGACAACATACAATATGATACACACACACACACACACCGTGGAGAGTGAACAATAACCAGCAATCAGCTCAGATCTCCGTTTGTTTGCTTGTATTAAAAATTTGCCAAGATTTTCAATGTTGGATACAGTCTCACAAGTAAGTAGTTGAATTAATTTATACATGCTTGTATGTCTTACATAATATTTCTTAATTCGTTTCAATCTTATATCAATATAGCAAGGACATTTTAAAATGAAATGGAACTTATCCTCGACATCATTCAGGTCACATACTGTACACAATCTGTTTTGTCTTTCAGTTCTATTATATCAGCGACACTCAATATTTAACTTATGTGCAGACATTCGAATTTTACATTTTTGTTTTAAATAATTTATATTTACAGGTTTTGATAAATAATACTGGTGACAAAAATTACACACATATTGATACAATGCTCCTTTAGCAGAAGATTGATTTTTTTCAAAACATTCTTGTCTGAATATGTCTCAAAGACGTTCTTTTATAATATGAAAAGTGCTATTATTTAAACTGGAGGATTCCCAAACATTTCCAAGACCACTTCTTGTTTTACACTCATTAACCAAATGTCATTATTACAAAGCATATCATCAATCATGACCTTAGAATACAATTTCCTACATTTCTCAGTTTTATCCAACATTTGAATATTCGTAATTTTCTAACTATTTTCATGGGATATCTTCCAAGTTCACAATACACCATAACATTACTAAAAAAAAATATGTACTCCTAATATTTGTTTGCAGAATCTCACATGCACTTTTTCGATGTCTGGTGCGGCATGGAAGCCCCATACTTCTGCTCCATAACTTAAAACACTATTTACATAAGTATCAAAAACAGACAATTGAGTTTCTATATTAAAATATTTTTTCTTACAAACATTTAATAATGCAAACAAAGCTTTTCTCCCCTGGTCAGCAACTTGATTTTGAGTTTGTCAAAATATTCCGCTAAAATTCAATAGTACACCAAGGTAATTGAATTGATCGATTACGTCCAATTTATTTCCTTCGTAAAACCATATTTCATTTCCCCTTAATATCCCTCCATTTCTAAACACGACAATTTTAGTTTTTCCAGTATTTACGGTCAAATCCCATCTTTTGGTATAATTTGCAAGAGAGTTTAACATTGTTTGCAAACCCTCTGGTCTCTCAGATATAATCACCATATCATCTGCATACATAAGTAAAAACATATTGATATCTTGTATATCAATAGATGGACGATTATCTGATAAAAACTGCATTTCACAATCATTTACATATATAGCAAACAAAAGTTGTGATAATATTTCCCCCTGAAATATTCTGTTTTCAATATAAAAAATTCGGAGAGAGCACCATTATATTTTACACAATATTTCACACTTTTATATAATGATCTGATCACTTTAAGAAGTTTACCTCCTACACCTTCTTTGATCATTTTATACCATGAATCTGTCTTTTAATAAAATCAAACGCTTTTGTATAATCTATTAAACAACAATATAGACGGGTTTTTTTTCAAGTACGATTAATTAAAGAATATAAAGCGAAAATGACGTCTACAGTAGAAGCGTTTTTTTCTAAATCCAAACTGGGCGTCTGTGACAGATTCAGTGAATGTTCTAAAGAGTGTTCAAAATGTCTTTGGAGATCTGAATTAGAAAACAAAAAACATGCTTTACAAAGGAATCAGAAGCCCAGGGAACACACTCTAGATCTGTCTCAGATGGTTATGGATAGTGTGTTTATCCTTTAAGTTTTGCATTCATAAACCTTAACAGGAATCACCAGTACCTCTGGATTAATTCTAGCCTAGTAAACTATCTGAATTTGGCCATATTAATGTTTCTGCAATTGCATTAGTGGGACTCTCTTTTGCATTTGTGTGCGAAAGACTTTTTTTCATTGACATGTAGTACAGCTAGAGTGGCTACATGTGATAGAGCTGAGAAACTGACACAGAACTTTAATGATCAGTAAAGGCTAAGTTCGTTTTGATCCCAAACAGGAATTGAAATCTTATCTTGAGAGCTTTCGATAGTAACTATACCCCATATACGGCCCGACCCCAGCCGGATAGTAAGTATACCCTGTATACCTCCCCAACACCACCGGATAGTTAGTATACCCTTTTTACGGCCCTAACTCAACAAAATACTGTCCATATTGGTTGGAAAAGATTTCGCGATATATCGAACATGTACAAATGAATAATAGGAAACCTAAACATAGAACGAGGTGGGAAATATAACGACAATCACTGATATCTATTTCATATTTCATAAAAACTTCTCTGTGGTAATGTATATTTATTATATAAAGGAATTATTATACGACATAGTAGTGGTAACACATCAAAACAAAACTGTCAACAAAAGGTAATTCGATCTCAAAATCGATAAAGTCATGACAAAATATGAACAAAGAAAAATGATAGTTGTGACCCTTGAAAAACTTCAAGGAGAAAAAAAACAGTTGTTAGGAAAGAGGTAGCGTCTACTGCTTCATCGACGAACTTTCGATAAAGTCTGTTTTCTTTGTCTAGCAAAGAGACACAGGTCGTTTGCACTCTTTGCTTGGAAAAGGAAACAGACTTTTTAGAAAGTTCGCAAAATTAGTTTCCAATTCCTGTTTGTGATCTCAACAAACTTAGTCTTTATTATTCATACCAAACCGATAAACCTTATTCCGAATATTTAGTTATCAGGTTCCGAAACACATCAATTCCATTTTTTGCGACCATGTGTCGGTGACCTATACGTGTATCACGATCACCTGCTGTATATATATGTTGCTGCTATTTAACAACGAACAATGCAGTTCATTATACAGGTGACTACACATATGGGTCAAAATCACAAAAGTCTGGTTAGCTTACAGGTCTGAAACTAAAAATTTACAAATGATTTTTCGTCGAAATTATTTGATATAGTCATTTTTGTCATTTGCTTGTTTAATTATGATTAATTGTAACTCCTAAAAATAGGTACCGACGTCTTTGATTATTTTCAATAATTGTATGCAAGTCGAAACAAATATTAGTACTGGTAGTTAGGTAAATAATAATTTGAACAAGTGTACATTAACCCATTTAAATTCCAAACAATGGGTTCGTGTTTTGTACAGCTAACAATACACATTATAATGCTTAAATCGTACAGAAGATAATCTTTAAGTCATGCAGATCTAATCATTTGTGGCTAATGCATGAGGTTTAAAACGAGGTACACGCGTTTTTGCATGTCATATATATTTTCCTTTGATGCGGTGTTGAGGAAGAAGAGGAAATCGTTGCACGTGAATGTTTTGTGACAAATTGATTGCTTTAATTAATATCAGTGTATTAATTCCACTAAACAGATACAAGTAACTTGAATTTCAGTCTAATGATAAACAGGGGCGCGATAAAGGTCATCACATTAATAAATGGGCGAACTGGATATCATTTCATATACATTATACTCTTCCCTTAAATCCTTTGTTCTTTGCAAGAAATACAGTAAAGTAAACCTATTGTATTAATGGGATCATACACATAATACGGTTTTAATATTACAAACAATCTATGTGAACATTGCATACATTTAAACCTCATTTGTTTCTCTCTGGAAAGTTCAAACAATAAAATGACAACTGTCCCTAAGGTCTTCAATATTCCAACATCGGAAAGCTTCATCTTAGCTTAAGGTAGTGGTGTTTTATCTCCAAAATTCAGCATAGTCATGACAAATTCGCTTGATGTTTAATTTAGCGCTATCTTTGGTGACTGCGAGTCTAGCGAAATTATATATTAATATTACGAAATGTTGAATAACGAGACAGAGAAATGTTATATACAGGTACCAGAAATTCATTAACGTTTCTGTGCACTTTAACTTAATCTACTATAAAGGGAATGAATATATAATGTATTTAAGGCATTGAAACGTGGTACAATTTGATGTAGACATTAATCACGTGACACAATTTAATGCAGATATAACACTTACTTCTTCCATTTTCTATTTTGTATTAAACGATATCAAACCACGATTTTCACTTAAAATCGGTTTAACGCAGGCAGAACAACACAAATAGACATATTTATGGGCAATGTGTTCTTAAATTACTCTAGAATTATGTTATTTTTTTAAAAGATTCGAGTTATTGTCCTGGCATGTTGTTTTTGAGACCCTTGTGTGCTGACACACTGACATACCTTTTTTCACCTTTACTGCATTAAGGAAAGAAACGTCGTTTTAACAATCCTTCCTGTATGAAAGCAAATCTACATAGATATAAACGGTTTTTATCCAAAACGACATGAATGTTGAAATAAATTCCATTCAATGCTTATATTAGCATTTTGAATTTGTAATTATTCGTGATTTTAATATTAGTATTCCGTAATATTAGAGGTATTGACGTTTCTCTATCGTAAATGAAAACGAAATCTATGCAACACCTTAACCCTTTTGCTTGTAACGTTGGTACCATTTTTCACAAAGCAAGAGGATAAACATCAAAACGCTTATGATCTATTGGCGTTCATATCCCTATGAATATATATCTTCTTGAAGTGATTAAAAAGCGAGTTACAGTGGAATTGTAAACATATATATATATGTCATGTCTAAATAGCAAAAATCTAAGGTACTCGTATCTCACAGCATGAAATACATTGAAGAGAAAATAAAATCTTTCAAAAGGAAATTAAGGTTACATTCAAGGACCAATATCTCGACCAATTTTTTTTAATAATCAAACCTCATCTGCAGTTATACAAAATGGCTTCCTATCAAACTTTATCCCTATCAAAAGAGGCTGCCGTCAAGGGGACCCGGTTTCATCTTATTTTTTCTTACTTGTGGCTGAAATCTTGGCTATTCTGGTAAAAAAAAAAAAAAAAAAAACATAAAAGGTATAAATGTAAATAACAAAGAAAACACAAACTCTCACAGTTCGCCAATGACACAAGTTTTATTCTAGACGGTTCTGAGAAATCATTCACTGAGGCTTTGGAAACATTAGAAAAGTATGCTTTAATATCAGGTCTGAAAGTAAACACAGACAAAACACAAGTTATTTGGATAGGCTCAAAGAAATTTAGTGCAGATGTTTATCACCATCGATGGAAACTGAAATGGAATGTCACAACTTTCAATCTATTGGGAATACATTTCTCTGTTGAACTAGACAAAATTACAGACCTTAACTACAAAAACAAAGCAACTGAGAGAGAATTAATGTTAAAACAATGGTCTAGAAGAAATATCACTCCTATAGGAAGAATAGTAGTTCTTAAATCTCTCATAATCCCCAAAATAACACATCTGTTCATTGCAATACCCAACCCGAGCAAAAACACAATTCAGTACTTAAACACTTCATTTTTCAAATTCACATGGCAGTCAAACACAGAAAAAAATAAAAGACAGACTCTATTGAAAGATTATAAAGACGGAGGATTAAAAATGATTGACTCAGATAAATTTATTACTAGCCTCAAATCAACTTGGATTAGACGGCTTCTCACAGCAAAAACAAAAGAATGGATAATTTGTTTAAAGCGGAAATAACTTGCACACACAATATATCACAATTCAATGTAGACCACTTTAAACTTATCAAAACAACCAATAAATTCTGGAAAGATGTTCTTGAAGCTTGGGTAACCATCACAGAAAACAATCCTCCCAAAACACTTACAAATTTTCAAGAATCAACACTATGGTATAACCCAAATATTTTGATAATTCCTCTTTCTTCTATAAAGACATGCATGTCAAAGGAGTAAAATTTGTAAATGACATTCTGCAAAATGATAACACTTTTCTCTCATTTATAGAATTCAAACAGAAATACACTATACACTCAAACAACTTTCTCCAATATAGAAGTATCTGTGAATCAATAAAAAAAAGCTACACATACACTGAATATAGACTTAACAAAATCAGAGAACAACCACCCCAGACCCTTCATTCCATTTCAACTACAAATAATATTAAAATCCATCAAGGGAAATAAAGATATGTACACCACACTATTGAATAAACAAAAAACATGTACAAACACAGCAGAACAAATATGAAAATCAGATGATAGATTTAGCGCAATTAATTTTAACCAAATATATCAATTACCCTTCCAAACCACAAAAGAAACAAAAATCCAATGGTTCCAATATAAAATCCTGAACCGGATTATTACCACTAATTCGTACTTAAAAAACAATTGGTATTAAAGACTCAGATACTTGTTCACTCTGTAGAACACACCCTGAAAAAATAGAACACTTATTTTGGAATTGCATCAACACCCAACACCTATGGAAAAATCTTAGAAGATGGATTCATAATAAACTTGGTAAAACTATTGACCTTAATATAAGTACAATTCTATTTGGGGTCACAGGAGAAACTAATGAAACAAAACCAACTACCATCATCATTACATACACTAAATACTACATATTCTGTAATTCAAAGAAAACAGGAAATCTCTCAATAATAGGATTTAAAGAATACCTAACTCAAACATTTACATACGAAATGACCTTGTCACAAAAAAAACATGCAAATCCAAAAATTCAACAAAACTTGGAATGAATGGAAAAACCTATTTACTTAAGTCCAACTTGACTATTCCTTAAACATCCAAATATAAACGCCAACACACAAACATACATGTACCCAGATTCAACTTTGATTTTACTTAGATTCACTTTACAAATTATTTGTTTTATTTAATTTACGTACAAACTATTTGTCCAATACCTAAAA
>NW_018406003.1:295970-300277 GCF_002113885.1 Mizuhopecten yessoensis
CATAGAAAAAAGAGGTTTATACACTTCTCAGTACTTTATATGTATTGTAAATGTAATGCAGTTTACAAATATATATACATGTATATATGTGTTGTGTAGGGTAAATCCGCTGTGTTTACATTTCCTCGACATGTGCCTTGTTTTTTAGAGTCGGGCCATTTCTACTGTATGTTGCTACCTATACACCCAAAAAGGGTATAATGTACACTGTTGAAATGTTTCAACTCCTAAAACATTGACCTCCCTAGATTGTGAGAAGTTACATGTATGTATTTGTTGAGTATAGTACATGTCTCCGCATAAAATACAAACAAGTTCTTACAAAGTAAAAAGATTTTTATTGTTTCCCTCTGTTTATATGTCAAATTGTGAACTTGTACAAGTATAACATATGACAATACCAAATTGTGTACTGTAACTATGATGTATCACAATTCCAGTTTTTATACTGTATACATGTACCTATAATGTATTACAAATTGTGTACTGTTCAAGTATCATGTATCAAAATGCCAAATTTACTGTATAAGTATAACATCTCACAATTCAAAATTGTATCATTTATAACTATAACATATCACCAGGCCAAATTGTTTATTATATACCTATAACATATCACAATGCCAAATAATATACTGTACAAGTAAAACATCTCACAATGCAAAATTATTTACTGTATAAGAATGTTATATCTCAATGTCAAACTGTATAGTGTATACCTTTAATGGACAAATATGCTTACAGCATACACGCGCATCTGCGTGTGTGTGTGTGTGTGCATATGCACATGTGTGTGCATGTTTGTGGGTATGTATATATATATATGTGCGTACATCGGTTTGTGCGTGCATCTTGAGATGTGTATGTGCGTATGCATGTAAACTATGTATGTATGTATGTATGTATGATAAGTATGAGTGAATGCATGCATGTTTGTGTTTATGTACACATGTAACTGTAATACTATGTATTACGACAAAATGAACAACAAAAAATAAACAAAAAATATCTCGAAAAATACAAATTAAAATTACTTTATTTTCTCTTTTGATTTGTATCTCTTTATCTACGAAAGATTACAAGATTTCTTTTTGAAAAAGAAGCGTGATTTTGTTAAATGATATCTGTCTTTAAATGTTCAACTAGGATTACCTTATATCGTGTTATCGAGGGGTCATCTCCAATAGGTTAGGATCACACAACGCCATCGTGTCGCCTTTGTGCATCAACTACAAGTTTGGGGAGTTATTGTGTTACATCTGGCTACTTAGCGATCTTTCTGTGTATAGCAGGCCACCGATAACTACTGCACGACTTCCATTGACATTATGGATATCAGTGGTATGCTTTGTCACGACTTGGCAGTGGTAGCATCTCCGTATCAGGTCACGGGTACCAGCAAAGACATATAAACCAAAGGAATAATAATAATTACCATAACAAAGGACTATGAGAACAGAACAAAGAACTTAAATCAGTTTATTTACAAACTGATAATAAAACTGTACCTCATTGTGAATACGATATCATTAGGAAGACTGCAGTGATACTGCTCACTTCAGCGACATATTTTAGGGAAAAAAAGAGAAACATTACTTCTAAAAAGGTAAGACAACATCCTCTTTAAAAATATATCTGAACGTTTGTTATAATTAAAGACGTGTTGACCCTGACTTGGATCGCTGGATCTGATATATACCAATCTGTGCCACACCTGGTGAAGGAAACGCTAACACCTCCGGTAGATCATCTGTTTCCGGTTCCGGTTTCTATGTGTGTTTGTGGCTTTCCGTTTGTTTTTGTATTTCATTTATGTTATTCCATACTCGTTTTGATTTCAAATTATTACTTTTGTGTCCATCCTGTTCAAACAGATATATTTCCATTTTTTACTAACATTGGTTATACTTATAACAAACACTGTTCCTATTATCAATTGCTTTTGGTTTTTATGAATGTCTTTCATATAATAAAACGCGTATAGTCTATCAACAGATAATACAAAGAAAGCAGCATTATCCATACTGATCCAAGTTAAAAAAAATATTATTTTTTATTAAAACTGGTTTTTTATTATTTCATGTAAGTTCAAGAATGTTTTAACTTACATAAAATAATTATATTCAGATCCAGATACTCACATCATCAATAGTATAATGGTCATGACCAGGTCAAGGGAAATTCGTTAGTTTTGATTGATTTAATTGGCGTTTGATTGTACAAACAGAAATTTCTCTAAAATTTCTGAACGGGATAACACGCGAATCAATTACATCATGTGAACGTGTTTTCAGTGTTGTAGTCCTGCTCGAATAAATATGTGAGACATCTTTATTCGTTCATATTTCAAGATACAAGGTGGTTTCCTCTGCTGTTGGATTTATTGCATATTGTCCACGAATTTTGCTGTAAGCTTGATCGCATGTATCTAATTCTTTCATTATACGTGAAAACAAATGGTCATTTTTTTATTTTGTATTTGTTCTTCAAACTTTTCAATTAATGGAAGAACCAACAACGAGTATGAGTCAGTAATCTCTATAAGTTATGATTGTAGTTATGCAGCCTTCTTAGAGTAAGGGTTTCTAGCCAACAACGAGTATGAGTCAGTGATCTCTATAAGTTATGATTGTAGTTGTGACGGCCTTGTCAGAGTAAGGGTTTCTAGCCAACAACGAGTATGAGCCAGTGATCTCTATTAGTTATGATTGTAGTTGTGACGGCCTTGTCAGAGTTAGGGTTTCTAGCCAACAACGAGTATGAGCCAGTGATCTCTATAATTTATGATTGTAGTTGTGCAGCCTTGTCAGAGTAAGGGTTTCTAGCCAACAACGAGTATGAGTTAGTGATCTCTATAAGTTATGATTACGTTGTGACGGCCTTGATAGAGTTAGGGTTTCTAGCCAACAACGGGTATGAGCCAGTGATCTCTATAAGTTATGATTATAGTTGTGCAGCCTTGTCAGAGTTAGGGTTTCTAGCCAACAACGACTATGAGTCAGTGATCTCTATAAGTTATGGTTGTAGTTGTGCAGCCTTGTCAGAGTTTGGGTTTCTAGCCAACAACGAGTATGAGTCAGTGATCTCTATAAGTTATGATTGTAGTTGTGACTGCCTTGACAGAGTTATGGTTTTTAGACAACAGTTTGCTTTGGTGAATATAATAACATAAAGAAAATAGAAACATATATATTTAGGCGTAAAATTCATTCAGCTCAGGTTTACAGTACTATAACTCATGACAAAAGTCAAATATTTGTCCACGTGTATGTTCAGTAAGTATATATCATCATTAATTAACAAACAATGAGAACGTGCAAAGACAAGTTCAAGTTCTTTATTACTTTAAGTCGGTTGACTTATCAGTTATAACATATATTCAAAACAATACAGAGACAACATACAATATGATACACTCACACATACACACACTAACACACACACACACACACACACACACACACACACCGTGGAGAGTGAACACTAACTAGCAACCAGCAATCAGCTCAGATCTCCGTTTGTTTGCTTGTATTAAAAATTTGCCAAGATTTTCAATGTTGGATACATTCTCACAAGTAAGTAGTTGAATTAATTTATACATGCCTGTATGTCTTACATAATATTTCTTAATTTTTTTCAACCTTATATCAATATAGCAACGACATTTTAAAATGAAATGGAACTCAACCTCGACATCATTCAGGTCACATACTGTACACAATCTGTTTTGTCTTTCAGTTCTATTATATCTGCCTCACAAAATATTTAACTTATGTGCAGACATTCGAATGTTACATATTTGATTGAAAATAATTTATATTTACAGGTTTTGATAACTTATACTGGTGACGTGACCAAAATTACACACATGTTGATACAATGCTCCTTTAGGAGAAGATTGATTTTGTCACAAAGACGTTCTTTTATAATATGAAAAGTGCTATTATTTAAACTGGAGGATTCCAATACATTTCCAAGACCACTTCTTGTTTTACACTCATTAACCAAATGTCATTATTACAAAGCATATCATCAATCATGACCTTAGAATACAATTTCCTACATTTCTAAGTTTTATCCAATATTTGAATATTCGTAATTTTCTTACTTTTTTCATGGGATATCTTCCAAGTTCATGATACACCAAAACATTACTAGTTTTTTTATGTACTCCTAATATTTGTTTGCAGAATCTCACATGCAATTTTTCGATGTTCGATAGTAAGTATACTCTATATACCTCCCCGGTAAAATAAGTATAACCTATACACCTCCCCAACACCACCGGATAGTAAGTATACCCTATA
>NW_018406003.1:302738-303293 GCF_002113885.1 Mizuhopecten yessoensis
AGGTTTCTAGCCAACAACGAGTATGAGCCAGTGATTTCTATAAGTTATGATTGTAGTTGTGACGGCCTTGTCAGAGTTAGGGTTTCTAGCCAACAACGAGTATGAGCCAGTGATCTCTATAAGTTATGATTGTAGATGTGCAGCCTTGTCAGAGTTAGGGTTTTTAGACAACAGCTTGCTTTGGTGAATATAATTACATAAAGAAAATAGAAACATATATATTTAGGCGTAAAATTCATTCAGCTCAGGTTTACACTACTATAACTCATGACAAAAGTCAAATATTTGTCCACGTGTATGTTCAGTAAGTATATATCATCATTAATTGATATTCCATTTTTGGACTTGTTCTAGTATTTATATCCATGATGTTCAAGTAACATCATACCATTCACTACCCAAAAGAGATGTTTTAATGCAATATAGATACTTCTAAAAAAAACATAGACGCATTTGAATGCAATGGCTGTATATTTACTTGCATTAAAGATATTTATAATTGAATTAAAGATATATATGCGTGTATTAAAGATATCTTTAAACGTAATAGAGATA
>NW_018406004.1:0-248 GCF_002113885.1 Mizuhopecten yessoensis
TGTATCACAGTATAAACGTTATTGTGACAATTCTACTGTATCACATTATAAACGATATTGTGACAAGGTTACTGTCACAATATCGTTGTTACTGTATCACAGTATAAACGTAATTGTGACAATGCTACTGTATCACAGTATAAACGTTTTTGTAGCAATACTACTGTATCAAAATATAAACGTGATTGTGACAATGCTAATGGATCACAGTATAAACGTTATTGTGACAATGCTACTGTATCATAGTA
>NW_018406004.1:1318-1589 GCF_002113885.1 Mizuhopecten yessoensis
TTAAACGTTATTGTGACAAGTTACTGTGACAAAGTATACACGTTAATGTGACAATGTTACTGTATAACAGTATAAATGTTATTGTGAAAATGCTACTGTATCACAGTATAAACGTTACTGTATCACAGTATAAACGATATTGTGACAATGTTACTGTATCACAGTATAAACGTTATTGTGACAATGTTATTGTATCACAGTATCAACGTAACTGTATCACAGTATTAACGTTATTATGACAATGTTACTGTGACACAGTATAAACGTTATT
>NW_018406004.1:3113-3449 GCF_002113885.1 Mizuhopecten yessoensis
GACGTTATTGTATCACAGTATAAACGTTATTGTGACAATGGTACTGTATCACAGTATAAACGTAATTGTGACAATGCTACTGTATCACAGTAGAAACGTTACTGTATCACAGTATAAACGTTATTGTATCACAGTATAAACGTTATTGTATCACAGTATAAACGTTACTGTATCACAGTATAAACGTTATTGTATCACAGTATAAACGTTACTGTATCACAGTATAAACGTTACTGTATCACAGTATANAGTATACACGTTATTGTATCACAGTATAAACGTTATTGTTAGAATGTTACTGTATCACAGTATAAACGTTATTGTGACAATGGTACT
>NW_018406004.1:4504-4803 GCF_002113885.1 Mizuhopecten yessoensis
TTATAAACGTTATTGTGAAAAGTTACTGTGACACAGTATAAACGTTATTGCGACAATGTTACTGTATCACAGTATAAACGTTACAGTGACAATGTTATTGTATCACAGTATAAACGTGACTGTATCACAGTATAAACGTTATTGTGACAATGTTACTGCATCACAGTATAAATCTTATTATGAAAATGTTACTGTATCACAGTATAAACCTTATTGTGTCACAGTATAAACGTTATTGTGACAATGTTACTGACTCACAGTATAAACGTTATTGTGACAATGTTACTGTATCACAGTAT
>NW_018406004.1:5668-6166 GCF_002113885.1 Mizuhopecten yessoensis
ATGACAATGTTACTGTGACACAATATAAACGTTATTGTGACAATGTTACTGTATCACAGTATAAACGTAACTGTATCACAGTATAAACGTTATTATGACAATGTTACTGTGACACAATATAAACGTTATTGTGACAATGTTACTGTATCACAGTTTTAACGTTATTATGACAATGTTACTGTGACACAATATAAACGTTATTGTGACAATGTTACTGTATCACAGTATAAAAGTAACTGTATCACAGTATAAACGTTATTATGACAATATTACTGTGACACAGTATAAACGTTGTTGCGACAATGTTAGTGTATCACAGTATAAACGATACTGTGACAATATTACTGTATCACAGTATAAACGTTATAAGGACAATGTTACTGTGACACAGTATAAACGTTATTGTGATAATGTTACTGTATCACAGTAAAAACTTTACTGTATCACATTATCAACTTTACTGTATCACAGTATAAACTTTACTGTATCACAGTATAA
>NW_018406004.1:7168-7875 GCF_002113885.1 Mizuhopecten yessoensis
AATATTGTGGCAAGGTTACTGTATCACAGTATAAACGTTACTGTATCACAGTATAAACATTATTGTGATAATGTTACTGTATCACAGTATAAACGTTATTGTGACAATGTTACTGTATCACAGTATAAACGTTATTGTGACAATGTTACTGTGTCACATTATAAACGTTATTGTGAGAATGTTACTGTATCACGGTATAAACTTGATTGTGACAAGGTTACGGTATCACAGTATTAACGTTATTATGACAATGTTACTGTATCGCAGTATAAACCTTATTGTGTCACAGTATAAACGTTATTGTGACAATGTTACTGTATCACAGCATAATCGTTATTGTAACAATGTTACTGTATCAGAATATAAACGTTATTGTGACAATGTTACTGTATTAAATCGTAAACGTTATTGTGACAATGTTACTGTATCACAGTATAAACTTTACTGTATCAAAGTATAAACGTTATTGTGACAAGTTACTGTGACACAGTATACACGTTTATGTGACAATGTTACTGTATCACAGTATAAACGTTATTGTNAATGTTACTATATCACAGTATAAACGATACTGTATCACAGTATAAACGATATTGTGACAATGTTACTGTATCACAGTATAAACGTTACTGTATCACAGTATAAACTTTATTGGGACAATGTTACTGTATCACAGTATATACGTTATTAGGACAATGTTACTGTGA
>NW_018406004.1:12501-12790 GCF_002113885.1 Mizuhopecten yessoensis
GATATTGTGACAATGTTACTGTATCACAGTATAAACGATACTGTATCACAGTATAAGCGTTATTATGACAATGTTACTGTGACACAGTATAAACATTATTGCGACAATGTTACTGTATCATAGTATAAACGTTATTGTGACAATATTACTGTATCACAGTATAAACGTTATTGTGACAATGTTACTGTATCACAGTATAAACTTTACTGTATCATAGTATAAACTTTACTGTATCACATTATACACGTTATTGTGACAAGTTACTGTGACACAGTATAAACGTTATTGT
>NW_018406004.1:15592-18087 GCF_002113885.1 Mizuhopecten yessoensis
TTAATTGTCTAGTAAATCAGGAGGGTAAGTTATTGTCTTGTAAATCAGGAGGGTAAGTTATTGACTAGCAAATCAGGAGGGTAATTCATTGTCTTGTTAATCAGGAGGGTAAGTTATTGACTTGTAAATCAGGAGGGGAATTCATTGTCTACTAAATCAGGAGGGTAATTAATTGTCTAGTAAATCAGGAGGGTAAGTTATTGTCTTGTAAATCAGGAGGGTAAGTTATTGACTAGCAAATCAGGAGGGTAATTCATTGTCTTGTTAATCAGGAGGGTAAGTTATTGACTTGTAAATCAGGAGGGTAATTAATTTTCTTGTAAATCAGGAGGGTAAGTTATTGACTTGTAAATCAGGAGGGTAATTAATTTTCTTGTAAATCAGGAGGGTAAGTTATTGACTTGTAAATCAGGAGGGTAAGTTATTGACTTGTAAATCAGGAGGGTAAGTGATTGTCTTGTAAATCAGGAGGGTAAGTTATTGACTTGTAAATCAGGAGGGTAAGTTATTGACTTGTAAATCAGGAGGGGAATTCATTGTCTACTAAATCAGGAGGGTAATTAATTGTCTAGTAAATCAGGAGGGTAAGTTATTGTCTTGTAAATCAGGAGGGTAAGTTATTGACTTGTAAATCAGGAGGGGAATTCATTGTCTACTAAATCAGGAGGGTAATTAATTGTCTAGTAAATCAGGAGGGTAAGTTATTGTCTTGTAAATCAGGAGGGTAAGTTATTGTTTAGTAAATCAGGAGGGTAAGTTATTGACTTGTAAATCAGGAGGGTAATTTATTGTCTAGTAAATCAGGAGGGTAAGTTATTGACTTGTAAATCAGGAGGGGAATTCATTGTCTACTAAATCAGGAGGGTAATTAATTGTCTAGTAAATCAGGAGGGTAAGTTATTGTCTTGTAAATCAGGAGGGTAAGTTATTGTCAAGTAAATCAGGAGGGTAATTAATTGTCTTGTAAATCTGGAGGGTAAGTTATTGACTTGTAAATCAGGAGGGGAATTCATTGTCTACTAAATCAGGAGGGTAATTAATTGTCTAGTAAATCAGGAGGGTAAGTTATTGTCTTGTAAATCAGGAGGGTAAGTTATTGACTAGCAAATCAGGAGGGTAATTCATTGTCTTGTTAATCAGGAGGGTAAGTTATTGACTTGTAAATCAGGAGGGGAATTCATTGTCTACTAAATCAGGAGGGTAATTAATTGTCTAGTAAATCAGGAGGGTAAGTTATTGTCTTGTAAATCAGGAGGGTAAGTTATTGACTTGCAAATCAGGAGGGTAATTCATTGTCTACTAAATCAGGAGGGTAATTAATTGTCTAGTAAATCAGGAGGGTAAGTTATTGTCTTGTAAATCAGGAGGGTAAGTTATTGTTTAGTAAATCAGGAGGGTAAGTTATTGACTTGTAAATCAGGAGGGTAATTTATTGTCTAGTAAATCAGGAGGGTAAGTTATTGACTTGTAAATCAGGAGGGTAATTTATTGACTAGTAAATCAGGAGGGTAAGTTATTGACTTGTAAATCAGGAGGGGAATTCATTGTCTACTAAATCAGGAGGGTAATTAATTGTCTAGTAAATCAGGAGGGTAAGTTATTGTCTTGTAAATCAGGAGGGTAAGTTATTGTCTTGTAAATCAGGAGGGTAAGTTATTGACTTGCAAATCAGGAGGGTAATTCATTGTCTACTAAATCAGGAGGGTAATTAATTGTCTAGTAAATCAGGAGGGTAAGTTATTGTCTTGTAAATCAGGAGGGTAAGTTATTGTTTAGTAAATCAGGAGGGTAAGTTATTGACTTGTAAATCAGGAGGGGAATTCATTGTCTACTAAATCAGGAGGGTAATTAATTGTCTAGTAAATCAGGAGGGTAAGTTATTGTCTTGTAAATCAGGAGGGTAAGTTATTGTCTTGTAAATCAGGAGGGTAAGTTATTGACTTGCAAATCAGGAGGGTAATTCATTGTCTACTAAATCAGGAGGGTAATTAATTGTCTAGTAAATCAGGAGGGTAAGTTATTGTCTTGTAAATCAGGAGGGTAAGTTATTGACTTGTAAATCAGGAGGGTAATTCATTGTCTACTAAATCAGGAGGGTAATTAATTGTCTAGTAAATCAGGAGGGTAAGTTATTGTCTTGTAAATCAGGAGGGTAAGTTATTGTCAAGTAAATCAGGAGGGTAATTCATTGTCTTGTAAATCAGGAGGGTAATTAATTGTCTTGTAAATCAGGAGGGTAATTCATTGTCTTGTAAATCAGGAGGGTAATTAATTGTCTTGTAAATCTGGAGGGTAAGTTATTGACTTGTAAATCAGGAGGGGAATTCATTGTCTACTAAATCAGGAGGGTAATTAATTGTCTAGTAAATCAGGAGGGTAAGTTATTGTCTTGTAAATCAGGAGGGTAAGTTATTGACTTGCAAATCAGGAGGGTAATTCATTGTCTTGTTAATCAGGAGGGTAAGTTATTGACTTGTAAATCAGGAGGGTAAGTT
>NW_018406004.1:20202-20358 GCF_002113885.1 Mizuhopecten yessoensis
GGGTTACTGTATCACAGTATAAACGTTATTGTGACACTGTTACTGTATCACAGTATAAACGTTATTGTGACAATGTTACTGTATCACAGTATAAACGTTATTGTGACAATGTTACTGTATCACAGTATAAACGTTATTGTGACAATGTTACTGTAT
>NW_018406004.1:20388-21518 GCF_002113885.1 Mizuhopecten yessoensis
GTTATTGTGACAATGTTACTGTATCACAGTATAAACGTTATTGTGACAATGTTACTGTATCACAGGATAAAAGTTATTTAGACAACATATATTACTATATCAACAGTTTTAAGCATGCTTTCTTACCATTTGAAATGTTATTGATCTTATAATTGTGTACCCTTATTCGATTAAATAGTTATTAAACAAGTATACCGATGTTTACATTATTAGAAAAGTTGTACACATGTCTGTGTATGTTGTAATTCCTTGACGTAGTAACGTTCAGGTCTCGTAGATAACTCCCATGACAAATGGATCCGATTGATACAAATGGCTCAGCATCTGATCCTACCCAGGCCTCAATGAAACTACTAGCTTAATTATGATTGAAGGGGCGATTTTTTCCCGGAACTATTCCTGATAAAAAACAAAGACACTATTGTATTATCTGTGACGATCTGTTTACACGAACACTTGTGTAGATATCATTCACGATAACACAGTCCAAGGCCAGTCCTCTTTCACAATTATTGAAACTCAACAGTAAAAATAATCCTGAAGTTATTGACCATTAAATCAGAATGGTAATTCATTGTCTTGTAAATCATGAGGGTAAGTTATT
Organism: Mizuhopecten yessoensis; assembly: GCF_002113885.1. Taxonomy (NCBI): domain Eukaryota; kingdom Metazoa; phylum Mollusca; class Bivalvia; order Pectinida; family Pectinidae; genus Mizuhopecten; species Mizuhopecten yessoensis. Next base: position 20,993 of record NW_018406004.1, read on the forward strand.
GTCTTGTAAATCTGGAGGGTAAGTTATTGTCTTGTAAATCAGGAGGGTAAGTTATTGTCTAGTACATCAGGAGGGTAAGTTATTGTTTAGTAAATCAGAATGGTAATTCATTGTCTTGTAAATCATGAGGGTAAGTTATTGTCTTGTAAATCAGGAGGGTAAGTTATTGTCTTGTAAATCATGAGGGTAAGTTATTGTCTTGTAAATCATGAGGGTAAATTATTGTCTAGTAAATCTGGAGGGTAAGTTATTGTCTACTAAATCAGGAGGGTAATTCATTGTCTTGTAAATCAGGAGGGTAAGTTATTGACTTGTAAATCAGGAGGGTAAGTTATTGTCAAGTAAATCAGGAGGGTAATTTATTGTCTTGTAAATCTGGAGGGTAAGTTATTGACTTGTAAATCAGGAGGGTAAATTATTGTCTAGTAAATCTGGAGGGTAAGTTATTGTCTACTAAATCAGGAGGGTAATTAATTGTCTTGTAAATCAGGAGGGTAAGTTATTGACTTGTAAATCAGGAGGGTAA
>NW_018406004.1:28039-30285 GCF_002113885.1 Mizuhopecten yessoensis
TGTGACTGTTACACTAATCATGAGTACGATGTGACTGTTACACTAATCATGAATACGATGTGACTGTTACACTAATCATGAGTACGATGTGACTGTTACATTAATTATGAGTACGTTGTGACTGTTGCACTTATCATGAGTACGATGTGACTGTTACACAAATCATGAGCACGATGTGACTGTTACACTTATCATGAGAACGTTGTGACTGTTACACTAATCATGAGTACGTTGTGACTGTTACACTAATCATGAGTACGATGTGACTGTTACACTAATCATGAGTACGATGTGACTGTTACACTAATCATGAGTACGTTGTGACTGTTACACTAATCATACATAACCTTTACATCACCTATACATGATCTATGCATAACCTTTACATAACCTATACATAATATATACATAACCTATACCTAATATATACTTAACATATACATAACCTTTCAATAACATATGCATAACATATACATAACCTTTACATAACCTTTACATAATATATGTACAGTATAACCTATACATGGCCTATGCATAAACTGTACATAACCTATACATAACCTATACATAATATATGCATAACCTTTACATAACCTGTACATAACCTAAATAATGACCTATGCATAACATATACATAACCTTTACATAATATATGTACAGTATAACCTATACATGGCCTATGCATAACCCATACATAACATATACATAACCCATACAAAACATATAGATAACCTATACATAACATATACATCACCCAAACATAACTTATACATGACCTATACATAACCTATACCTAACATTTACATAACCTATACATGACCTATACATAATGTATACATCTCTTATGCATAACCTAAACATAACCTATACATAACCTATACATGACCTATACTTAACCTTTAGATAACCTATGCACAACCTTTACATAACATATACATAACATATACATGACATATGTATAACCTATACATAACCTATACATAGCTTATACATAACTTATTCATAACCTATACATAACTTATACTAACCTATACACAACATATACATAACCTATACATAAATTATACATAATTTATACATAACCTATACACAACCTATACATACCCTATACATAACTTATACATAACCTATACACAACCAATACATAACATATACACAACCTATACATGACCTATACACAACCTATACATAACCTATACACAACCTATGCATGACCTATACATAACTTTTAAATTACCTATACAAAACCTATACAAAACCTATACATAACCTTTACACAACCTATGCATGACTTTTACATTACCTATACATAATCTATACATAACCCATACATAACCTATACACAACCAATACATAACCTATACATAACTTTTACATAACTTATACATAACCTATAATAACTGATATATAACTTATACATAACCTATACATGACCTATACATAACCTATACACAACCTATACATAACCTATGCATGACCTATACATACATTTTAAATTACCTATACATAGCCTATACATAGCCTATACATAACCTATACACAACCAATGCATGACCTATACATAATCTATACATAACCCATACATAACCCATACATAACCTATACATAACTTATACATAACTTATACATAACCTATACATAACTGATATATAAATTATACATAACCTATACATAACCTATACATAACATAAACATAACATATACATAACCTATTCATGACCCGTACATGGCCTATACATAACTTATACATAACTTATGCATAAAGTATCTGAAATACTCCGAAACATATTTGCAGCCAAAGGTGTGAAGATCCTGAATAGCAATACCAACTACATTTAATAAGAACTATGTACATAGATAGGTTGCTAGGATCCAAAGCCATGCTGTCATTAACTACACACCTGAATCAAAAGCATTTTCAACTGGGTAGGATTTGTAAATGCGATGCTATTTCCTGAAGCAATCAAACAAGTGTTCGTGTGGTTACATTTATTAATCGTGTGATCGCTCGGCACAACTAGGTGTAGAAATTGGCGACGCTCGTTTCCGGTTATTCATGTCGGTTGGGAAATGACTTGGACGGTGATCAGTTCACCTACAGATACATGCAGGGGGATATGTACAACACAAATCGATACAGATGAGAGTGGGGACGGATATCTGAAGGTCGGGGTGGGAAGGGGTTGATGGTCGGGAGTCTGAAGCGGGGGGTGGGTTGATGGGGGTCTGAAAGGCGGGGTGATGGG
>NW_018406004.1:30409-32313 GCF_002113885.1 Mizuhopecten yessoensis
GGCAGGGTGGGTGGGGATGATGGGGGAATCGGTAGGATGGGGCTGATTTTATTTCCATTCCAATCCCTAGTTATACCAGTTGATTTTGTTTACAGCCAGAGGTCTCAATCTGTCAAGTTTACACTGCAGCCAGTGGTCTCAATCTGTCAAGTGTACACTGCAGCCAGTGGTCTCAATCTGTAAAGTTTACAATGCAGCCAGTGGTCTCTATCTGTGAAGTGTACACTGCAGCCAGTGGTCTCTATCTGTCAAGTTTACACTGCAGCCAGTGGTCTCTATTTGTCAAGTTTACACTGCAGCCAGTGGTCTCAATCTGTGAAGTGTACACTGCAGCCAGTGGTCTCAATCTGTAAAGTTTACACTGCAGCCAGTGGTCTCAATCTGTCAAGTGTACACTGCAGCCAGTTGTCTCAATCTGTCAAGTTTACACTGCAGCCAGTGGTCTCTATCTGTCAAGTTTACACTGCAGCCAGTGGTCTCAATCTGTCAAGTTTACACTGCACGCAGTGGTCTCAATCTGTAAAGTTTGCACTACAGCCAATGGTCTCAATCTGTAAAGTTCACACTGTAGCGATAGTGCAGATCTTTGCGCGAGAGGGGTCGTTCTTAAATGCGATACCAGGAAACAAACCATTATTGTATTGGTGGGGGGACGGGTGCACTAACCTCTTCACTCTACACTTGCCGGGTGAGGTAGGATGGGACGGGGGGGGGGGGGNTATTACGCCTTATACACGCGCATTTATATTTACAGTGTAATAGCTTTTGTGCAGGAAATACAGTATTCTGATGACTTGCTACGTACATGGTTTGCGGTATATCTGATTTTGGATGCAATGCTTTTCAAGTCTGGTGAAATATGATTGCACGAGCGTATGTACAAGTTTTCGCATGTCCCTCCTTCCTATCCTCGAGGACCCACTTCTCTGTAGATTGACTGAGAGTCTTATCATGTATTCCAGATGTTTTGCTTTTTTTATCGACACGCGCTTGCACGTGCTGTAAGTATGTTATTTTAAGTAGTCCATTCTCCCTCCTCAAACACTTATAGCACTACATGTCAATCGGAGCCTGTTGACCCCGGCGAAGGACGTCACGTGGTCATCGTCATGTAAACACGGATGACATCCTACATCCCACGGAATAGAAAGGTCCCCCCCAGGAAGAAGCGGACGATCATTTGGCTGATGTCTCTACATTAGAATCATCGCAGTGGAAATATCTACGTGGTTGTCCTACAACAAAAAGCTTCATAATGTATACGCTAGGCCGAGCCATAAGGTTAATTACAGAAACAGTTTGTATCTTACTACTTGCAGTTGACGGCTAAAGTCCAAAGGGTGAATAACTGAGACTATGTAGTAAGTAAATGTAGTATAGTGGTGCAGGTAGTACGTCAGTAGCAAGGGCGGTACAGTAGTACAGTCAGTAAAACAGTAATACAGTCAGTAATACAGTAATACAGTCAGTAATACAGTAGTACAGTCAGCAACACAGTAGTACAGTCAGTAACACAGTAGTACAGTCATTAATACAGTAGTACAGTCAGTAACACAGTTGTACAGTCAGTAACACAGTAGTACAGTCAGTAATACAGTAGTACAGTAGTACAGTCAGTAATACAGTAGTACAGTCAGTAATACAATAGTACAGTAAGTAATACAGTCGTACAGTCAGTAATACAGTAGTACAGTCAGTAACACAGTAATACAGTCAGTAATACAGTAGTACAGTCAGTAATACAGTAGTACAGTCAGTAATGCAGTAGTACAGTCAATAATACGGTAGTACAGTCAGTAATACAGTAGTACAGTCAGTAACACAGTAGTACAGTCAGTAACACAATAGAACAGTCAGTTACACAGTAGTACAGTCAGTAATACAGTAGTACAGTCAGTAACACA
>NW_018406004.1:36875-36961 GCF_002113885.1 Mizuhopecten yessoensis
CACAGTTATACAGTCAGTAACACAGTGGTACAGTCAGTAACACAGTGGTACAGTCAGTAATACAGTAGTACAGTCAGTAACACAGT
>NW_018406004.1:37201-50109 GCF_002113885.1 Mizuhopecten yessoensis
ACAGTAGTACAGTCAGTAATACAGTAGTACAGTCAGTAACACATTAGTACAGGGAGTAACACAGTGGTACAGTCAGTAACATAGTAGTACAATCAGAAACACATTAGTACAATCAGTAACACAGTAGTACAGTCAGTAATACAGTAGTACAGTCAGTGACACAGTATTACTGACTGTATTACTGTGTTACTGACTGGACTATTGTATTACTGACTCTACTACTGTATTACTGACTGTTCTATTGTGTTACTGACTATACCACTGTGTTACTGACTATACTACTGTGTTACTGATTGTACTAATGTGTTTCTGATTGTGCTACTATGTTACTGACTGTACTAATGTGTTACAGTCAGTAATACAGTAGTATAGTCAGTAACACAATAGTACAGTCAGTAAAACAGTAATACAGTCAGTAATATAGTAGTACAGTCAGTAATACAGTAGTACAGTCAGTAATACAATAGTACAGTCAGTAACATAGTAGTACAGTCAGTAACACAATAGCACAGTCAGTAATACAGTAGTGCAGTCAGTGACACAGTAATACAGTCAGTAATACAATTGTACAGTCAGTAATACAGTAGTACAGTCAGTAACACAGTAGTACAGTCAGTAATACAGTAGTACAGTAGTACAGTCAGTAACACAGCAATCCTTGTGACCAGTTCTAACCTTTGAGGTGCATTTGTAAGGTGTTGATTTAAAGCTACGATATGACGAAGTTGTTGATGTAAAGCTACGATATGACGAATGTGTTGATGTGAAGCTACGATATGACGAAGGTGTTGATGTAAACCTAGAATATGACGAAGGTGTTGATGTAAAGCTACGATATGACGAAGGTGTTGCTTTAAAGCTATGATATGAAGAAGGTGTTGATGTGAAGCTACGATATGACGAAGGTGTTGATGTAAAGCTATGATATGACGAAGGTGTTGATGTGAAGCTACGATATGACGAAGGTATTGATGTAAAGCTACGATATGACGAAGGTGTTGCTTTAAAGCTATGATATGAAGAAGGTGTTGATGTGAAGCTACGATATGACGAAGGTGTTGATGTAAAGCTACGATATGACGAAGGTGTTGATGTGTCTGAAGATGGAGAGTTTGGTTCCCCTGACAACATGTCAGTTTGACATCAAGTCAAACAGCAGTCAGTCCAAACGCTTTTTCATATATTTTTTCATACTTCTGGAGATCGGAATGAGACAAAAATACTTAGGAGTTTGCGATTGGAGAATCACACCCCCGTTTTTTTCTTAATATGAAAATCCTCCCATTACGTCAACCATGGGCATGCCAGATTTTATGTTTCACGGCATTTGAATAAAACATAGTGACTCTATTCTTTTTTAAAGCCAGATAAAATCTCGAACTTGAAGTGAAAATCAGAATAAACCCACCGAATAATTATCTGTGGAACGGCCATCTAATTGATTCCGCAATATTTACATTTATAACAACCAGATTGGGCCTACCGAAATCGGCTCGTCTTCTCGTATATAAGGAAATTATCAATTGTTCATCAAAAAAATGAATTGTATGTAGACAAATATGGATTCTCTTATGAACTATTAACTATTAAATGTATCAACCACATCAGTGAAATGTTATTGATTTAATGTTTCGTAGGCGGATAGCACTACAACCTTGATTAGAAGCTTCGTACTCTAAACTATATAACTTCACCCTAAAACAAGACTGTCATTTGTCTCACAACCAGAGCAATACTAGATCCTTTAAGGGTTAGGGTTTAAGTGGCCTTGGTGATTAGCTATTTGCTGATACAACATTGATAAGATCTAATTAGAATGACAACAAAGGGTTCTATACCGGAGGGTCGTATTGATTATACGTCACGTACACGGCGTCACAACTCACGTAGATAAACGTCTGTCTGTCAGCTCAAAATTTGAAATATGCATATCAAATAGTATGCAGAGATTTTCATTGAGTTTGGTGGTAAGTATGTGTTATGGAGATACATTAGACTTTATCTATCTGCTGTTGTTTCCTGACTTGTGTAGTATTATTGTCAATTTTAATATTAGCATTTGTTCTCAGATAAACCAGTAGGCAATCCACCCACTGGCGTATAGAGGAATTGACGCCCAGTACACTCGGAATCGTGATTTACTGTATTACAGAATGTATTGCAAACGTGCTAAGTTCTTATCGTAAACTTGAAGGTATTATATATGTTACTTGGCTTGCTATAAGATACACTATGTCCTCTTCCCCAGGGTTAGGGTAAGGGTTCCCCAGGGTTAGGGTTAGGGTTCCCCAGGGTTAGGGTTAGGGTTCCCCAGGGTTAGGGTTAGGGTTCCCCAGGCAGCCTAAATGTTTGCTGATGCGAGGATGTAAACTATTAATTTTAAATACTGTACAGTAATAGGATAAATAGGGAGCAAAAGATGAGGGAGAAAAAGATGAGGGAGCAAGTAGAGGTAATTAGGGAGAGGGAAGGAAGCGGGAAGAATGAATAAGGGAGAGGGAAGGAAGCGGGGAGAATGAATAAGGGGGAGAAAAGGAAGCGGGGAGAATGAATAAGGGGGAGAAAAGGAAACGGGGAAAGGGAAGTAGGGAGAGAGAAGAAGGGAGAGGACAGGAAGTGGGGAAAATGAATAAGGGAGAGAAAAGGAAGCGGGAAAAGGGAAGTAGGGAGAAGGAATTAGGGAGAGGGAATGAAGTTGGGAGAGGAAAATAGGGAGAGGAAGGGAAAGAAGAAGAAAGAAGTAGGGAAAAGGAATGTAGAAGGGAAGAATAAATTAGAGAGAGGAAAGGAAGCAGATAAAGAGAATAAGGGAGAGGGATGGGAACGGGGAGAGAGAATTAGGGAGAGGGATGAGAACGGGGAGAGGGAAGTAGGGAGAGGGAGGGAAACTGGGAGAGGGAAGTAGGGAGAGGGATGGGAGCGGGGAGAGGGAAGTAGGGAGAGGGAAGGAAGGAAGGAAAGGGAAGGAACCGGGGAGAGAGAAGTAGGGAGAGGGATGGGAGCGGGGAGAGGGAAGCGGGGAGTGGGAAGAAAACACAGAGAGAGATAAAATATCGTTCACTGTGTAACTAGGAAAACTTTTTACCAAAATATAGTAACCCCAAATTATATATATTATACGGTTTAAATTTACATTTCATATCGGCACTCCAAACACAAGTGAAGCCTATATAACTCTCTAATGCACTACAATTGTATCCAGCTTTGTACATAGGCATTCCATTACTTGCCTGATGTATTTAGCCAGTTTAGATGGGAATTGGCTGTTTATTTTACTTGAGAAGGAGGGTAAAGTTCTTATGTATCTGCTAGATTGTTCCATACAAGTAAAGTAGCTAGTATGATAGTCGACAGCAATGCTTGAAGTCTATCACGTGTAAGTGGAATATATAGTTTCCCTATTTCTTGATGCATAGGGCTGAGAATTAATGAACACATATAATAGGCGTTATTTTCATGGCACATTTTGTATTATCTTCTTCTTTTTAACATCTCCCAACCCGTTGGTGCTTGCTTTGGTCTCTTCTCTCCTCTCTGCCTCTCTTCGCCCTTGTGTCCCATTCCAGACACACTTCCACTTCCTCCGTTTACTAACTCGCCCACTCCGTTCACTAACTCTTACTTAACTTGCCCGTTTCGGTTACTAATCCGCAAACCCTGTTCTCTAACTCGCCCAATCCGTTCACTAATATAACTCGCCAACTCTATTCACAAACTCCCCCACCTCGTTCACTAATTGGCCCACTCCGTTCACTAACTCGCCCACTCTGTTTACTAACTCGCTTACTCCGTTCACTAACTCGCCCACTCTGTTTACTAACTCGCTTACTCCGTTCACTAACTCGTCCACTCTGTTTACTAACTCGCTTAATCCGTTCACAAACTCGTCCACTCCGTTCACTAACTCACTTACTCCGTTCACTTACTCGTCCACTCCGTTCACTAACTCACTTACTCCGTTCACTAACTCGCCCACTCATTTCACTAACTCACGTCCTTTTCTGCAGTCGTCACCTCTATGATCCGTTTGATGAAACGGTCAACGCGACGATTCCGCTGATTACATAAACGACTTACCGATCTCATAGAGATTTAAATACAATCAAATACTTTTTGCCGTTTCTGACCAAATTTTCATTTTTGGTTACCTTTATTTTCTGTAAAAGTAAAAAATAATTAAGGAAACTTCAGAAACAAACAACAGCCCACCAAACAAAAAAATGGAAACTTCGCAAGAAATGTATTGTTCAAATCCTCTCACAAATTTTTCACATATCATTTTGTGAGACGATGACGATAATTTAGATAGCGCGCAGACTTTTATAAACTCGTCATGGACCAGCACCGAGGGGCCCTGGATCAGCACTAAGGGGGCCCTGGATCAGCACTAAGGGGGCCCTGGATCAGCACTAAGGGGGCCCTGGATCAGCACCGAGGGAGCCATGGATCAGCACTAAGGGGGCCCTGGATCAGCACCGAGGGAGCCATGGATCAGCACTAAGGGGGCCCTGGATCAGCACCGAGGGAGCCATGGATCAGCACTAAGGGGGCCCTGGATCAGCACCGAGGGAGCCATGGATCAGCACTAAGGGGGCCCTGGATCAGCACCGAGGGAGCCATGGATCAGCACTAAGGGGGCCCTGGATCAGCACCGAGGGAGCCATGGATCAGCACTAAGGGGGCCCTGGATCAGCACCGAGGGAGCCATGGATCAGCACTAAGGGGGCCCTGGATCAGCACCGAGGGAGCCATGGATCAGCACTAAGGGGGCCCTGGATCAGCACCGAGGGAGCCATGGATCAGCACTAAGGGGGCCCTGGATCAGCACCGAGGGAGCCATGGATCAGCACTAAGGGGGCCCTGGATCAGCACCGAGGGAGCCATGGATCAGCACTAAGGGGGCCCTGGATCAGCACCGAGGGAGCCATGGATCAGCACTAAGGGGGCCCTGGATCAGCACCGAGGGAGCCATGGATCAGCACTAAGGGGGCCCTGGATCAGCACCGAGGGAGCCATGGATCAGCACTAAGGGGGCCCTGGATCAGCACCGAGGGAGCCATGGATCAGCACTAAGGGGGCCCTGGATCAGCACCGAGGGAGCCATGGATCAGCACTAAGGGGGCCCTGGATCAGCACCGAGGGAGCCATGGATCAGCACTAAGGGGGCCCTGGATCAGCACCGAGGGAGCCATGGATCAGCACTAAGGGGGCCCTGGATCAGCACCGAGGGAGCCATGGATCAGCACTAAGGGGGCCCTGGATCAGCACCGAGGGAGCCATGGATCAGCACTAAGGGGGCCCTGGATCAGCACCGAGGGAGCCATGGATCAGCACTAAGGGGGCCCTGGATCAGCACCGAGGGAGCCATGGATCAGCACTAAGGGGGCCCTGGATCAGCACCGAGGGAGCCATGGATCAGCACTAAGGGGGCCCTGGATCAGCACCGAGGGAGCCATGGATCAGCACTAAGGGGGCCCTGGATCAGCACCGAGGGAGCCATGGATCAGCACTAAGGGGGCCCTGGATCAGCACCGAGGGAGCCATGGATCAGCACTAAGGGGGCCCTGGATCAGCACCGAGGGAGCCATGGATCAGCACTAAGGGGGCCCTGGATCAGCACCGAGGGAGCCATGGATCAGCACTAAGGGGGCCCTGGATCAGCACCGAGGGAGCCATGGATCAGCACTAAGGGGGCCCTGGATCAGCACCGAGGGAGCCATGGATCAGCACTAAGGGGGCCCTGGATCAGCACCGAGGGAGCCATGGATCAGCACTAAGGGGGCCCTGGATCAGCACCGAGGGAGCCATGGATCAGCACTAAGGGGGCCCTGGATCAGCACCGAGGGAGCCATGGATCAGCACTAAGGGGGCCCTGGATCAGCACCGAGGGAGCCATGGATCAGCACTAAGGGGGCCCTGGATCAGCACCGAGGGAGCCATGGATCAGCACTAAGGGGGCCCTGGATCAGCACCGAGGGAGCCATGGATCAGCACTAAGGGGGCCCTGGATCAGCACCGAGGGAGCCATGGATCAGCACTAAGGGGGCCCTGGATCAGCACCGAGGGAGCCATGGATCAGCACTAAGGGGGCCCTGGATCAGCACCGAGGGAGCCATGGATCAGCACTAAGGGGGCCCTGGATCAGCACCGAGGGAGCCATGGATCAGCACTAAGGGGGCCCTGGATCAGCACCGAGGGAGCCATGGATCAGCACTAAGGGGGCCCTGGATCAGCACCGAGGGAGCCATGGATCAGCACTAAGGGGGCCCTGGATCAGCACCGAGGGAGCCATGGATCAGCACTAAGGGGGCCCTGGATCAGCACCGAGGGAGCCATGGATCAGCACTAAGGGGGCCCTGGATCAGCACCGAGGGAGCCATGGATCAGCACTAAGGGGGCCCTGGATCAGCACCGAGGGAGCCATGGATCAGCACTAAGGGGGCCCTGGATCAGCACCGAGGGAGCCATGGATCAGCACTAAGGGGGCCCTGGATCAGCACCGAGGGAGCCATGGATCAGCACTAAGGGGGCCCTGGATCAGCACCGAGGGAGCCATGGATCAGCACTAAGGGGGCCCTGGATCAGCACCGAGGGAGCCATGGATCAGCACTAAGGGGGCCCTGGATCAGCACCGAGGGAGCCATGGATCAGCACTAAGGGGGCCCTGGATCAGCACCGAGGGAGCCATGGATCAGCACTAAGGGGGCCCTGGATCAGCACCGAGGGAGCCATGGATCAGCACTAAGGGGGCCCTGGATCAGCACCGAGGGAGCCATGGATCAGCACTAAGGGGGCCCTGGATCAGCACCGAGGGAGCCATGGATCAGCACTAAGGGGGCCCTGGATCAGCACCGAGGGAGCCATGGATCAGCACTAAGGGGGCCCTGGATCAGCACCGAGGGAGCCATGGATCAGCACTAAGGGGGCCCTGGATCAGCACCGAGGGAGCCATGGATCAGCACTAAGGGGGCCCTGGATCAGCACCGAGGGAGCCATGGATCAGCACTAAGGGGGCCCTGGATCAGCACCGAGGGAGCCATGGATCAGCACTAAGGGGGCCCTGGATCAGCACCGAGGGAGCCATGGATCAGCACTAAGGGGGCCCTGGATCAGCACCGAGGGAGCCATGGATCAGCACTAAGGGGGCCCTGGATCAGCACCGAGGGAGCCATGGATCAGCACTAAGGGGGCCCTGGATCAGCACCGAGGGAGCCATGGATCAGCACTAAGGGGGCCCTGGATCAGCACCGAGGGAGCCATGGATCAGCACTAAGGGGGCCCTGGATCAGCACCGAGGGAGCCATGGATCAGCACTAAGGGGGCCCTGGATCAGCACCGAGGGAGCCATGGATCAGCACTAAGGGGGCCCTGGATCAGCACCGAGGGAGCCATGGATCAGCACTAAGGGGGCCCTGGATCAGCACCGAGGGAGCCATGGATCAGCACTAAGGGGGCCCTGGATCAGCACCGAGGGAGCCATGGATCAGCACTAAGGGGGCCCTGGATCAGCACCGAGGGAGCCATGGATCAGCACTAAGGGGGCCCTGGATCAGCACCGAGGGAGCCATGGATCAGCACTAAGGGGGCCCTGGATCAGCACCGAGGGAGCCATGGATCAGCACTAAGGGGGCCCTGGATCAGCACCGAGGGAGCCATGGATCAGCACTAAGGGGGCCCTGGATCAGCACCGAGGGAGCCATGGATCAGCACTAAGGGGGCCCTGGATCAGCACCGAGGGAGCCATGGATCAGCACTAAGGGGGCCCTGGATCAGCACCGAGGGAGCCATGGATCAGCACTAAGGGGGCCCTGGATCAGCACCGAGGGAGCCATGGATCAGCACTAAGGGGGCCCTGGATCAGCACCGAGGGAGCCATGGATCAGCACTAAGGGGGCCCTGGATCAGCACCGAGGGAGCCATGGATCAGCACTAAGGGGGCCCTGGATCAGCACCGAGGGAGCCATGGATCAGCACTAAGGGGGCCCTGGATCAGCACCGAGGGAGCCATGGATCAGCACTAAGGGGGCCCTGGATCAGCACCGAGGGAGCCATGGATCAGCACTAAGGGGGCCCTGGATCAGCACCGAGGGAGCCATGGATCAGCACTAAGGGGGCCCTGGATCAGCACCGAGGGAGCCATGGATCAGCACTAAGGGGGCCCTGGATCAGCACCGAGGGAGCCATGGATCAGCACTAAGGGGGCCCTGGATCAGCACCGAGGGAGCCATGGATCAGCACTAAGGGGGCCCTGGATCAGCACCGAGGGAGCCATGGATCAGCACTAAGGGGGCCCTGGATCAGCACCGAGGGAGCCATGGATCAGCACTAAGGGGGCCCTGGATCAGCACCGAGGGAGCCATGGATCAGCACTAAGGGGGCCCTGGATCAGCACCGAGGGAGCCATGGATCAGCACTAAGGGGGCCCTGGATCAGCACCGAGGGAGCCATGGATCAGCACTAAGGGGGCCCTGGATCAGCACCGAGGGAGCCATGGATCAGCACTAAGGGGGCCCTGGATCAGCACCGAGGGAGCCATGGATCAGCACTAAGGGGGCCCTGGATCAGCACCGAGGGAGCCATGGATCAGCACTAAGGGGGCCCTGGATCAGCACCGAGGGAGCCATGGATCAGCACTAAGGGGGCCCTGGATCAGCACCGAGGGAGCCATGGATCAGCACTAAGGGGGCCCTGGATCAGCACCGAGGGAGCCATGGATCAGCACTAAGGGGGCCCTGGATCAGCACCGAGGGAGCCATGGATCAGCACTAAGGGGGCCCTGGATCAGCACCGAGGGAGCCATGGATCAGCACTAAGGGGGCCCTGGATCAGCACCGAGGGAGCCATGGATCAGCACTAAGGGGGCCCTGGATCAGCACCGAGGGAGCCATGGATCAGCACTAAGGGGGCCCTGGATCAGCACCGAGGGAGCCATGGATCAGCACTAAGGGGGCCCTGGATCAGCACCGAGGGAGCCATGGATCAGCACTAAGGGGGCCCTGGATCAGCACCGAGGGAGCCATGGATCAGCACTAAGGGGGCCCTGGATCAGCACCGAGGGAGCCATGGATCAGCACTAAGGGGGCCCTGGATCAGCACCGAGGGAGCCATGGATCAGCACTAAGGGGGCCCTGGATCAGCACCGAGGGAGCCATGGATCAGCACTAAGGGGGCCCTGGATCAGCACCGAGGGAGCCATGGATCAGCACTAAGGGGGCCCTGGATCAGCACCGAGGGAGCCATGGATCAGCACTAAGGGGGCCCTGGATCAGCACCGAGGGAGCCATGGATCAGCACTAAGGGGGCCCTGGATCAGCACCGAGGGAGCCATGGATCAGCACTGAGGGAGCCGTGGATCAGCACTAAGGGGGCCCTGGATCAGCACCGAGGGAGCCATGGATCAGCACTAAGGGGGCCCTCGATCAGCACCGAGGGAGCCATGGATCAACACTGAGGGGGCCCTGGATCAGCACCGAGGGAGCCATGGATCAACACTGAGGGAGCCATAATCTGCTGAAAATGTACTTCTACTGGGAGATTCCTTATCCAAAGGAATCGGTCGAAGAGGATTTAAACTTTGAAACATTATTTCTAAGAAAGCAGAGGTATTCCGTACACATTCGCCTTGTTAGTGGAGATGGAGGGATCTCCGCCTCATTCTCACACATGTGACCATTCGGAAGTGAAGACTGACCACCGAAAATACGTGATGAACGAATGAACATCGTGGTGTTTATATGCGTGGCAACAGGATATTTGGTTTGTTTGTTCTTTACGTCCTATTAACATGAAATGTCATTTAAAGTTTACCGAGGTTTTGGTATTGGAGGAAAACCGGAGTACACGGAGAAAAACCACCGACCTACGGCAGGTACCTACATGTAGCGACTACCCACGTAGGATCGAACCCACGACCCAGTGGTGGAGAGCTAGTGATCGTAGACGGTCAGACTTAAATTTACTTAAATTATATTAGCGTGCGAAGTCTCACTGCTACTGAGCTCGTGCCGACTTGTATGTATGTTCTTGTAACTCTTCAAATGGGGGGCGGGGGAAGAAATAATAATGATAATTCACGAGATGTCAGGAGAGCAAAACACAACTAATGGCGATTATATGTGTTCGACAGGGTCAGAGGTAATTTTAATTAATAAAGATCTAGCGCGTCACTTGGTATACTACACAACTTTATAATTCACTTATGAATTAGAGTTAACAAAAAAGTGATCGTCGAATGCCTACGTCACGAAATAAAATAAAATAAAAAGGATTGTTTTACATGTATGTCACATTCACACCCGGGGCATGGTATTAAGTTTAATAACGGAAAGTTAATAACTTTTGCTATGTAAGAAAAGAAAATCAGGTGTATGCTGCTGATAAGAAAAATAGCCAAGGTTAGCGACATGGTACCTTTAAGTATGGAACTAAATTATCTACCTGAAATAATGTAAATCTGGTGTTCCTAAGGGATCTGTTTAAGGGCTGCTATTATACTGATGGTGCATTACTAAGTTAATCTAGCTCAGATCTAGCTGTGATTTAAAATAAATTGAAAATGTATTAAAATTGTGTGTCTATAATAACATCTCTTCACATGTCAACAAAACTACCGCCTCATGTATGAGGATTTGACCTCGGTACCGTGTAAAAACATTAGGGGTCTAATACTTACTTCTGATGGTTACACGGTCGGCCCTGCTGCACAGTCGGCCCTGTTACACGATCGGCCACCTGTTACACGGTCGGCCCTGCTACTCGATCGGCCCTGTTACACGGTCGGCCCTTTTACACGATTGGCCCTGTAGCGTTCTGTAAAATTTGCAAAATGTTGCGAAAATCATTTCGCAATGCTTGCACCATCACAGGGCATGTTCCGTCAGTTTATTTCGTAATCTTTCCGAGTAAAATATGTCTCAGCTGTATCATTATACAAAACTACAAACATCTAGCGCTCCAGTATTTGCCCGATTTGTTGATGAAATGTTCCCAGGTCGTCAAACACAAGATCTATTGCCAGGTGACATTGTAGTATTCCACTTCACAAGATCTATTGCCAGTAGACATTGTAGTATTCCACTTCACAAGATCTATTGCCAGTAGACATTGTAGTATTCCACTTCACAAGATCTATTGCCAGTACACATTGTAGTATTCCACTTCACAAGATCTATTGCCAGTAGACATTGTAGTATTCCACTTCACAAGATCTATTGCCAGTAGACATTGTAGTATTCCACTTCACAAGATCTATTGCCAGTACACATTGTAGAATTCCACTTCACAAGATCTATGGCCAGTAGACATTGTAGTATTCTGCTTCACAAGATCTATTGCCAGTAGACATTGTAGTGTTCCACTTCACAAGATCTATTTCCAGTAGACATTGTAGTATTCCACTTCACAAGATCTATTGTCAGTAGACATTGTAGTATTCCACTTCACAAGATTTGTTGCTAGTAGACATTGTAGTATTCCACTTCACAAGATCTATTGCCAGTAGATATTGTAGTATTCCACTTCACAAGATCTATTGCCAGTAGACATTGTAGTATTCCACTTCACAAGACCTAACAGTTTCAAACGTCCTTCTCTTTCTCCACTGTTGGCACAAAGCATTTATTTCCAGCCCAAATTAGGAATTGTAAATCTTCAGATTATTATAAAAAGTAATGGATGGATGGAGTGGAATGAGTGAGGACTTGGCTGAGAATTAGTAAGGTGGATGGATGGAGTGGAATGAGTGAGGACTTGGCTGAGAATTAGTGCGATGGATGGAGTGGAATGAGTGAGGACTTGGCCGAGAATTAGTAAGGTGGATGGATGGAGTGGAATGAGTGAGGACTTGGTTGAGAATTAGTGAGATGGATGGATGGAGTGGAATGAGTGAGGACTTGGCTGAGGATTAGTGAGATCGATGGAGTGGAATGAGTGAGGACTTGGATGCGAATTAGTGAGATGGATGGAGTCGAATGAGTGAGGGCTTGGCTGAGAATTAGTGAGATGGATGGAGTGGAATGAGTGAGGACTTGGCCGAGAATTAGTAAGGTGGATGGATGGAGTGGAATGAGTGAGGACTTGGTTGAGAATTAGTGAGATGGATGGATGGAGTGGAATGAGTGAGGAATTGGCTGAGAATTAGTAAGGTGGATGGATAGAGTGGAATGAGTGAGGACTTGGCTGAGAATTAGGGAGATGGATGGATGGAGTGGAATGAGTCAGGACTTGGCTGAGAATTAGTAAGGTGGATGGATAGAGTGGAATGAGTGAGGACTTGGCTGAGAATTAGTAAGGTGGATGGATGGGGTGGAATGAGTGAGGACTTGGCTGAGGATTAGTGAGATGGAGGGATGGAGTGGAATGAGTGAGGACTTGGCCGAGAATTAGTAAGGTGGATGGATGGAGTGGAATGAGTGAGGACTTGGCCGAGAATTAGTAAGGTGGATGGATGGAGTGGAATGAGTGAGGACTTGGCTGAGAATTAGTAAGGTGGATGGATGGAGTGGAATGAGTGAGGACTTGGCTGAGAATTAGTATAACTTGTATTGCTAGATGATGTTTTCTCTTTAAACGAAGAACAAATATTGTCATTATTATGCAAAGAAAAAATCCGAAAGGTCTGCAGCACCTCCCCACGGAGTGAAGTTACATATGTACACTCTCTAACGCCACGCTACCACGACTGGTACGCTACTCAAATTGGTACAAGGCCAGAAAATGTATCGAAAAGTGGTTTGAAATTATATTGATATATTTTTCTCTGATGGTAAATAGTATAGATATTTGCCAGCATTTCCACCAAAAAATTGTTTTCGGCGACATTTTAGAGTACAGTAACAGTTACCAGTTTAATTGATATCTTAGACATAAGTCGGTGACGATATGTTTCCCGGTGTATCGGCCCCCCCACC
>NW_018406004.1:54478-73881 GCF_002113885.1 Mizuhopecten yessoensis
GTAGGTATAGAATGTTCAGGACTTGCTATTTAAGACTTAAGTAACCTGTAGGTATAGAATGTTCAGGACTTGCTATTTAAGACTGAAGTGACCTGTAAGTATAGAATGTTCAGGACTTGCTATTTAAGACTGAAGTGACCTGTAGGTATAAAATGTTCAGTACTTGCTATATAAGACTGAAGTGACCGGTACGTATAGAATATTCAGGACTTGCTATTTAATGTCAATGACAGCAGAGAAGAAACAAAGCAATATTTCAGAAAGGCTAGTTGTAAATCAGAATGTTATGTAGACTTGAAGGCATCAACAAGTCCATCGCACAGGGACATCTTTACAATTCAGAAAGAGATTTCTGGTTTCGGGAGAACAAAGAACGACACGTCAAACTGTTAGGCATTCTGGTAAAAAGTTAGCTGGTTATATTTTTTATTCATTCTAATGTCAATAAAAGTATTTAAAGCATGCATTTAAATGTTTTAGTAGCCTATAGACGGACTTCTCAGCTGTTTAGTTAAACAATACATACATCACTGTCATATCCATTTATTTTATACATTTTTCATGTTCCTGTCTTGTTTCTTGACGAAGCATACTAAGTTTTACCCAGATCATACCACACTGTCAACAATTGGCACGGCGCTGGCATGCTCTTCAATACTTTTAATTATAGTATAGCTGTGTAAATAAAATAAAAGAGTAAGCAACAGCTCCATAAATGTTTTTGCCATGTTAGAAAAAAAAAATAAAAAATATTATTCATAATTGATCGAGTAAAGACTTCTAGATCTCCCTACATGTATGATACCTCAAGTGGTCTGACAACTGTGTGCATGTGTAAGGTTGGTAACTTCCCTACTACAGTGTGTGCTTGTGTAAGGTTGGTCCCTACTACAGTGTGTGCTTGTGTAAGGTTGGTAACTTCCCTACTACAGTGTGTGCTTGTAAAGGTAGTGGAGGTTTAAAACAGAGAGAACGTTTGCTGTACTTGGCCCGGAGGAATGTTCTTCGAGTAATATTGATGTTGTTCACTTAGAAGAAGAACGTCCAACTTAACATTTTGCAAAAATTACGAACAACTTGTCACGTGAATACGTCGTTTTCAAGATACTTTTGTGTCCAGATTCTACCGGATTTTAGATATGCCTGTCACGTGATATATACGTGGTATATGTACTTCCAGTAAACAGCGATAATCTGAAATCAGTTAAAACAATAACAACAAAAAAGCACCGGAGTGCCGTTTCCGACTGCACATCAGACGAGTGGGTATTATATATTTTTATGAGGGACGTGGAGTTTCAGCCGTTTCCATTTTTCTATGGGACATAGCTAACGATATAAAACTTATCGATTGATAGTATAGGCCTGAACACAGTATAGTAACGATAGCTACGGCAAACATCACTAACAATAAAATACTAAAAGAAAATGTCTATAGCATACACATGGAGTTTTGGTATTGAAGTTAATAAGATAAAATGAATAAATTAATCGTCTGACAATATTTCAGGACGGACGTGATACGTCGGTAGTATTTAATAGAGTACATTTATAATGTGCTTTATAATGTTGTATCAGCTATGTTGTCCCAATGACTGATTAGTAGATTTATAATGTGATTTCTAATGTTGTATCAGTAATGTTGTCCCAATGACTGATTAGTACATTTATAATGTGATTTCTAATGTTGTATTAGTAATGTTGTCCCAATGACTGATTAGTACATTTATAGTGTGCTTATAATGTTGTATCAGCTTTGTTGTCCCAATGACTGATTAGTACATTTATAAAGTGCTTATAATGTTGTATCAGCTATGTTGTCCCAATGACCGATTAGTACATTTATACTGTGCTTTATAATGTTGTATCAGCTATGTTGTCCCAATGACCGATTAGTACATTTATACTGTGCTTTATAATGTTGTATCAGCTATGTTGTCCCAATGACAGATTAGTACATTTATAATGTGCTTTATAATGTTGTATTAGTTATGTTGTCCCAATGACTGATTAGTACATTTATAAAGTGCTTATAATGTTGTATCAGCTATGTTGTCCCAATGACTGATTAGTAGATTTATAATGTGATTTCTAATGTTGTATCAGTAATGTTGTCCCAATGACTGATTAGTACATTTATAATGTGATTTCTAATGTTGTATTAGTAATGTTGTCCCAATGACTGATTAGTACATTTATAAAGTGCTTATAATGTTGTATCAGCTATGTTGTCCCAATGACAGATTAGTACATTTATAATGTGCTTTATAATGTTGTATCAGCTATGTTGTCCCAATGACTGATTAGTACATTGATACTGTGCTTTCTAATGTTGTATCAGTAATGTTGTCCCAATGACTGATTAGTACATTTATAATGCGCTTTATCATGTTGTATCAGTAATGTTGTCCCAATGACTGATTAGTACATTTATAGTGTGCTTATAATGTTGTATCAGCTTTGTTGTCCCAATGACTGATTAGTACATTTATAAAGTGCTTATAATGTTGTATCAGCTATGTTGTCCCAATGACCGATTAGTACATTTATAATGTGCTTTATAATGTTGTATCAGTTATGTTGTCCAAATGACCGACTAGTACATTTATAATGTGCTTTATAATGTTGTATCAGTTATGTTGTCCAAATGACCGACTAGTACATTTATAATGTGCTTTATAATGTTGTATCAGCTATGTTGTCCCAATGACCGATTAGTACATTTATAATGTGCTTTATAATGTTGTATCAGCTATGTTGTCCCAATGACTGATTAGTACATTTACAATGTGCTTTCTAATGTTGTATCAGTAATGTTGTCCCAATGACTGATTAGTACATTTATAATGTGCTTTATAATGTTGTATCAGTTAGCATGTTAGAATGAGGTAAAATAAAACAAAATGATATATCTACCCTTTTTCGATGCTATACAGATAGACGTGTATATAGTTTCCTGTTTTACCAGACAAATGATGTAATTTGCCATATACAAAATCCACAGTTCAATACATATTTCACCACCCATGAGAGATATACAGGTTGGTGACAGGAAGGGGGAATGAGGGGAGAGTGTGAGGAAGAAAGGACAGAGCGCGGTGGTGGTACGTTTATAGAGTTTTAGAGTTTTTTGTTCAATGTATCTGAATACAAATATACACTTATTGTCAATACATGGTCAAGGATACACTTATTGTAAATAAGTGTATATTTTTCCATGCCTTGACAATAAGTGTACATTTTACCATGCATTGACAATAAGAGTATCATTGACCATGTATTGAGAATAAGTGTATCCTTGACCATGGATAGACAATAAGTGTATCTTTGACCATGTATTGATAATAAGTGTATATTTAACCATGTATTGACAAGAAGTGTATCCTTGACCATGCATTGACAACAAGTGTATCATTGACCATGTATTGATAATAAGTGTATATTTTACCATGCATTGTCAATACATGGTCAAGGATACACTTATTGTCAATGCATGGTCAAGGATACACTTATTGTCAAAACATGGTCAAGGATACACTTATTGTCAATACATGGTCATATATACACTTATTGTCAATACATGGTCAAGGATACACTTATTGTCAATGCATGGTAAAATATACACTTATTGTCAATACATGGTAAAATATACACTTATTGTCAATACATGGTCAAGGATACACTTATTGTCAATACATGGTCAAATATACACTTATTGTCAATACATGGTCAAGGATACACTTAGTGTCAATGCATGGTCAAGGATACACTTGTTTGTTTGATAATTTAGGGAATTAGATATATTCAGAAGAGTTGAACACGGTTGGTTGAACACGGTTGGTTGAACACGGTTTAACGTCCTATCAACAGCTAAGGTCATTTAAGGACGTGCATCCGTGCATGTTGTGTATGCGTTGAACACGGTTTGAACAGATTAAAATCTGATTCCCTAAATCATGTACGGATTGGTCGAGTGGTTAACACTCCGGCCTTTTAAGCAGGCGGCCGGGGTTCGATCTCCGAAGTCGCCTTACGCATGGAATATTCAGAGAAAGTGTTTTTCTCCTGCCCACACAACTCCAACAACCCATGTGGAGTATAAAATGGACTGGGGTGGGTGTTGCGGTATCTGTGCTGTAGCATTAAATTGAGGTGGCACTATAAATGATACCGTTGGAAGCACGGTCCCACTAAAAACAGAACACAATACATCCTCAGCACACACACAGACATACACACATAGGGAGATATTAGCTAGGTGGCATAGGACTAGTAGTTAGCGCCTGATAAGGCAGCTCCTGCTAATTCCTCAATATTGTATTGATTAACATATATGCTAATTGTATTGACTGTATACAATTGTATATCTATGTACTGTAGAGCGCTTTAGAATGGCTTGGGTTAGCTAGGTAGGGCGCTATATCTAATGTTGTATATTATGTATATTGTATATCTATGTACTATAAAGCGCTTTAGAATGGCTTGGGTTAGCTATATCTAATGGTGTATGTGTGTCGGAGGCAGGGTATGTTGGTGTGTTTGCCTCCTTGTGATAGCGCGGATCTGATGCCGACATTAGGTTGCTACCTCACTGAAATACCACGCCGAAGGCACACAGCACACAATACCGCCCGGTAACATTATACTGACAACGGGTTGCCTTTGCCCAAAATGCTGAGCGTTATGCAGCACTGCTACAGTGTAAGTTATGTTCCTTAACACTGCTACAGTGTAAGTAATGTTCCTTAACACTGCTACAGTGTAAGTAATGTTCCTAAACACTGCTACAGTATAAGTTATGCTCTTTCACACTGCTACAGTGTAAGTAATGGTCCTTAACACTGCTACAGTGTAAGTTATGTTCCTTGGCACCGATACAGTGTAAGTAATGGTCCTTAACACTGCTACAGTGTAAGTTATGTTCCTTAACACTGCTACAGTGTAAGTTGTGTTCCTTAACACTGCTACAGTGTTAGTTGTGTCCTTTGACACTGCTACAGTGTAAGTAATGTTCCTTAACACTTCTACAGTGTAAGTTATGTTAATTGACACTGCTACAGTGTAAGTTATGTTCCTTGGCACTGATGCAGTGTAAGTTATGTTCCTTAACACTGCTACAGGGTAAGTTATGTTCCGTAACACTGCTACAGGGTAAGTTATGTTCCTTGGCACCGATACAGTGTAAGTAATGGTCCTTAACACTGCTACAGTGTAAGTTATGTTAATTGACACTGCTACATTGTAAGTTATGTTCCTTAACACTGCTACAGTGTAAGTAATGTTCCTTAACACTTCTACAGTGTAAGTTATGTTAATTGACACTGCTACATTGTAAGGTATGTTCCTTAACACTGCTACAGTGTAAGTAATGTTCCTTAACACTGCTACATTGTAAGTTATGTTCCTATACACTGCTACAGTGTAAGTAATGGTCCTTAACACTGCTACAGTGTAAGTTATGTTCCTTAACACTGCTACAGTGTAAGTTGTGTTCCTTAACACTGCTACAGTGTTAGTTGTGTTCTTTGACACTGCTACAGTGTAAGTAATGTTCCTTAACACTGCTACATTGTAAGACAGTGTAAGTTGTGTTCCTTAACACTGCTACAGTATAAGTTGTGTTCCTTAACACTGCTACAGAGTTAGTTGTGTTCCTTAACACTGCTACAGAGTTAGTTGTGTTCCTTAACACTGCTACAGAGTTAGTTGTGTTCCTTAACACTGCTACAGGGTTAGTTGTGTTCTTTGACACTGCTACAGTGTAAGTAATGTTCCTTAACACTGCTACAGTGTAAGTAATGTTCCTATACACTGATACATTGTAAGTTATGTTCCTATATACTGCTACAGTGTAAGTTGTGTTCCTTAACACTGCTACAGTGGAAGTTGTGTTCCTTAACACTGCTACAGAGTAAGTAATGTTCCTTAACACTGCTACAGTGTAAGTAATGTTCCTATACACTGCTACATTGAAAGTTATGTTCCTATACACTGCTACAGTGTAAGTTATGTTCATTAACACTGATACAGTGTAAGTTATGTTCCTTAACACTGATACAGTGTAAGTTATGTTCCTTAACACTGCTACAGTGTAAGTAATGGTCCTTAACTCTGTAGCAGTGTTAAGGACCATTACTTACACTGTAGCAGTGTTTAGGAACATAACTTACATTGTATCATTGTTTAGGAACATAACTTACACAATAGCAGTGTCAAGGAACATAACTTACACTGGAGCGGTGTATAGGAACATAACTTACACTGTAGCATTGTATAGGAACATAACTTACACCGCTACAGTGTAAGTTATGTTCCTATACACTGCTTCAGTGTAAGTAATGTTCCTTAACACTGCTTCATTGTAAGTTATGTTCCTATATACTGCTACAGTGTAAGTTATGTTCATATCCACCGCTACAGTGTAAGTTATGTTAATTGACACTGCTACATTGTAAGTTATGTTCCTTAACACTGCTACAGTGTAAGTTATGTGCCTTAACACTGCTACAGTGTAAGTTATGTTCCTAGAAACTGCTACAGTGTAAGTAATGTTCCTATACACTGCTACATTGTAAGTTATGTTCCTTAACACTGCTACAGTGTAAGTAATGGTCCTTAACACCGCTACAGTGTAAGTTGTGTTCCTTAACACTGCTACAGAGTTAGTTGTGTTCCTTAACACTGCTACAGGGTTAGTTGTGTTCTTTGACACTGCTACAGTATAAGTAATGTTCCTTAACACTGCTACATTGTAAGTGATGTTCCTATATACTGCTACAGTGTAAGTTATGTTCATATACACCGCTACAGTGAAAGTTATGTTCCTATACAATGCTACAGTGCAAGTTATGTTCCTATACACTGCTACAGTGTAAGTAATGGTCCTTAACACTGCTACAGAGTTAAGGACCATTACTTACACTGTAGCAGTGTATAGGAAAATAACTTACACTGTAGCAGTGTATAGGAACATAAGTTACACTGTAGCATTGTATAGGAACATAACTTTCACTGTAGCGGTGTATATGAACATAACTTACACTGCTACAGTGTAAGTTATGTTCATATACACCGCTACAGTGTAAGTTATGTTCCTATACAATGCTACAGTGTAAGTTATGTTCCTATACACTGCTACAGTGTAAGTTATGTTCCTAAACACTGCTACAGTGTAAGTAATGTTCCTATACACTGCTACATTGTAAGTTATGTTCCTATACACTGCTACAGTGTAAGTTACGTTCCTAAACACTGCTACAGTGTAAGTAATGTTCCTTAACACTGCTACATTGTAAGTTATGTTCCTATATACTGCTACAGTGTTAGTTATGTTCCTATATACTGCTACAGTGTAAGTAATGTTCCTTTACACTGAGACAGTGTAAGTAATGTTGCAATATAAATTTGTTATTTAAGATGAACTAGCCTTGCTAAATGAATTTATTTTTATTTTTTTTGATATCATTTGTCAAGTCTAAAAAATGTTGAAGAAATCGCGGAACCTTGTCTATCAGTGATATTTGGCTGGATCAGCTGGCTGTAATTTACCCACAAGTGTAAGTGGATAAGAGCGCCATCACATTGAACTCCCGCGAGACTCGGCGTTGTTTAGAGTATATCGGTAATTGATGTATACGAGGAGTGAGCGTCTATCAGTCTCTGACTTATTTTTAATAAGGACGTTGATTTGTGTCCACATCTACACTGTCACGAAATTTTCGTAAAACTACACGAAACTGTGACAGATAAAAAGCTATGAAACCTTAACAAAATAACTGTAAAAAGATCCTCAAAATACACTCAACCAACTTACGGCTATCCATGTTCTTCAAGCAGCAGTGACGCTCACGAAAATTGGTCAACTTGTAAATGTTCATCCCTCAGATGTGTTTGTGGTGCTGGTTGTCTTGTCCTTTCCCAAACATTTCGTGAATAGTTTCTAGATATTTCATTAATAGCTGTTTCTAATTCACACACCTAAACACATACTATATATCTACGAGTCCCATTAACAGACAAACTAGCTCTATGGGAGATAGCATGGGAAATGTCCTTCCATCCTGACAAATGTAACGTCCTTTCCATCACCAACAACAAACCCCCACAACATTACAAATACATGCTGTACGGAAAGGAATTACAACACGTAGACAAAGCAAAATATTTAGGTGTCACTATACAGTCAAATCTCAAGTGGGAATGTCACATAAATAACATCTGTGGGAAAGCCAACTCCACCTTAGGCTTTCTCAGACGAAATCTAAAGATAAACTTTCCATCTGTCAAGGAGCGGGCATATAAAACACTTGTCAGACCATCCCTAGAATATGCCTGCTCAGTTTGGGACCCTAATACTAAAACAGACATAAGCAAAATTGAAATGGTGCAGCGTATAGCAGCCAGAGTAGTCACCAACAAATTTAGAAACACCTCCAGTGTTGGTGACATGCTTCAATGCCTTAACTGGCAATCACTTGAAGACAGAAGGAGAGTCATGCGACTGACAATACTACACAAAACTATACATGACAAAGTCAATATAAGAAAAGACCAACTCATACCTCCATCCCGCCACACAAGACACGCACACCGGAACTCATATCAAACACTCTCATGTAGAACACAGGTACGACAACAATCCTTCTTCCCTCGTACCATAGTAGACTGGAATAACCTGCCTCCAGATATAACCTCCATTACCTCTTCTGACTGCTTTAAACTGTCCCTTAACAAAAAACAATTCTTACTCCCATACTTTATAAATATTCCCTTTCACTATCTTTTATCTTTTCTTCTCTTGACCTTGCACCCACTATCACATGACATGCTCTTCAAATAGATGAAGGTGGTCATTACTTTGTAGATGTAGATGTAGAAAGAAAATGTTGCAAAATCCTTAATATACGATCTGTACTGTATGTTGTTGCCGATTGTTTCTTCCACAGCTTGATACGCTTTGCATTCGTGGTAGAATGACAACGTTTCCTGTTAATTGCTAATAGATATAAATGAGGTTCGAGTTCAGGTCTGACGTATAAAACAGAGGAAAATTCAATAAATAACATTTTGGTGCGAGAAAGCATAAACGTTAGGACGAGTTTCATTAATTTCATCAAAATCACAACAGCGATTGGACCATCTACAGATTATCGACGCCAACCCCAATGATATGTCCATTGTCAAAACTGTGACGCACATAAACACACACATTGTATCCGCTCAACGCTGGGCCATGTTAATTAGGCCCAATATTTCACTGACTTGTCCCGTTTAAATACATATGACAATCAATCTTCGAAAGACTTTAGCAGAACACTAATTGTGAAGTAAAATACGCCGAAATACCGAAAAAATGTGAAGTGTTTTTTTTGTGTCATTTTTTTATTCTGATTTTCCATGCGTCCCCCCCAATTGCTCTTGACTGGAGGATTACTAATGAAATCTGATCGCTTTTGAATCAACGCCTCTAATGTACGTCAATGGTTGTTACTTCAGAAATGCTAGAGGTCACCTTGACTTGGTGTCGGTGTTGACGGGCTGTGTTGGTGAAGTATGTCTGCTAGAGTAGACATCAGGGAGCTATACTACGTAGTGTAAAGCTATAGCATCTCATTCACATCGAACTTTGATATTTAAAACAATCAAACACTTGTCCTGTTGATCATAATTTATGTTCACAATAACGATACCGAGGCACACAATCACATGAGACATAGCTATTGTTACGTAGTTCATTCGGCAGATGGTCTTTTTTTGGTTGACTGTTTAATGACGTCACATTTATTTTATTATCAGATGACGTCATATTTTAGCTAGGCGGTTGGTGAAAAAAATCATCTGAAACAGGAAGACAGTGTATCATTCCCTACCTCGAGGGTACGACAGAAAACTCACATCAGGATAAGAATTACAAAACTCCCAAACGAAGGTTTTCCAGAGTTTGGACATTCAAGAATCGATGCCCTCAGATTGAAAATGTCTATGTTAGTTATACAGCAGCGTCCTAACCGTATTCTGTACAGCTGTACACTGCGCCATTGTTTACAATGGAATATTTCTTTGTACAGATTATAAATAAACCTATAAACCAAACATATTATAAGATCGTTACATGCGGATTATGTCCACTGCTTACAGCTACAATGTAATGACGATATCGTTCAAGCATTGTATTGGTTAGTCTGTTCCTGTGTCCTCTATTTCACACAGGTTTCCATTTGTAGGTGATTTAATGCTGATTTCGTATTTTCCTCTACTTTCAGTCCTGTCACTCGTGGCTAGCGTGCTTTCCCTCACACTCATTGCCTATGACCGGTTCTTTGGGATTGTGTTCGCCTTGCGTGCCCACATGACAGAGAAGCGGGCTCGTACCTCTCTTATTCTCATTTGGTTATCTGCACTGGCTGTGGCTCTTCCTGTCCTTCTCTACCGGAAGTTGAACGTCCGCCATTGGTCTGATCACGTGGAGCAATGGTGCGATGACGAGTTCCCAACATGGACGACGACAGTGGACAATGTGACGGTGACAGAGCAGACGTCGAGGACAGCTTACTATGTCGTGGTCTCCGTAGTCCTCTACTTTGTTCCTATCATTGTCATGACGTTTGCTTATTCTATAATAATCATGAAGTTATGGATTAGCACAATTCCAGGAGAAATCGTTGATAAACGAGTAGAGGTGCAGGCTAGAACGAAACGCAAGGTAGGTTGATAACATATAGGGTAGATTAATAACATCGAGGGTAGATTAATAACATCGAGGGTAGGTTAATTACATCGAGGATAGATTGATAGTGTCCTGGGTATGCTGATAACATCATTGGTTGATAACACTATTGGTTGGTGGATAACACCCTGGGTAGGTTGATGACATCTAGGGTAGGTTGACAACATCCGTGGTAGCTTGATAAAATCCTTGGTAGGTAGATAACATACTGGGTAGGTTGATAACATCGACGGTAAATTAATAACATCGAGGGTAGGTTAATAACATCGAGGGTAGATTAATAACATCGAGGGTAGGTTAATAACATCGAGGGAAGATTGATAGCGTGCTGGGTATGTTGATAACATCATTGGTTGATGACACCCTGGGTAGGTTGATGACATCTAGGTTAGGTTGACAACATCCGTGATAGCTTGATAAAATCCTTGGTAGGTTGATAACATACTGGGTAGGTTGATAACATCTATGGTTGGTTGATAACATCATTGGTATGTTTATAAAATTCTTGGAAGTTTGATAACATCACGGGAAGGTTTATTACATAATCGATAGGTTGATAACACCCTGGGTAGGTTGATGACATCTAGGGTCGGTTGACAACATCCGTGGTAGCTTGATAAAATCCTTGGTAGGTTGATAACATACTGGGTAGGTTGATAACATCTATGGTTGTTTGATAACATCCTTTGTATGTTTATAAAATCCTTGGAAGTTTGATAACATCCTGGGAAGGTTTATTACATATTCGATAGGCTGATAACATCCTGGAAAGGTTTATTAAATACTCGACAGGTTGATAACATCCTGGGTACGTTTATTGCATACTCGATAGGTTGATAACATCCTGGGTAGGTTTATTACATACTCGATAGGTTGATAACATCCTGGGTAGGTTTATTACATACTCGATAGGTTGATAACATCCTGGGTAGGTTTATTACATACTCGAT
Source organism: Mizuhopecten yessoensis (assembly GCF_002113885.1). Taxonomy (NCBI): domain Eukaryota; kingdom Metazoa; phylum Mollusca; class Bivalvia; order Pectinida; family Pectinidae; genus Mizuhopecten; species Mizuhopecten yessoensis. The sequence goes on from NW_018406004.1 coordinate 66,155, forward strand.
AGGTTGATAACATCCTGGGTAGGTTTATTACATACTCGATAGGTTGATAACATCCTGGGTAGGTTTATTACATACTCGATAGGTTGATAACATCCTGGGTAGGTTTATTACATACTCGATAGGTTGATAACATCCTGGGTAGGTTTATTACATACTCGATAGGTTGATAACATCCTGGGTAGGTTTATTACATACTCGATAGGTTGATAACATCCTGGGTAGGTTTATTACATACTCGATAGGTTGATAACATCCTGGGTAGGTTTATTACATACTCGGTAGGTTGATAACATCCTGGGTACGTTTATTGCATACTCGGTAGGTTGATAACATCCTGGGTAGGTTTATTACATACTCGATAGGTTGATAACATCCTGGGTAGGTTTATTACATACTCGATATGTTGATAACATCTAGGGTAGGTTTATTAAATACCCGATAGGTTGATAACATCCAGGGTAGGTTTATTACATACTCGATAGGTTGATAACATCATGGGTAGGTTTATCACATAATCGATAGGTTGATAACATCCTGGGTAGGTTTATTACATAATCGATATGTTGATAACATCCTTGGGAGGTTTATTACATATACGATAGGTTGATACCATCTAGGGTAGGTTTATTTCATACTCGATAAGTTGATTACATCCTGGGTAGGTTTATTACATACTCGATAGGTTGATAACATCATGGGTAGGTTTATTAAATACTCGATAGGTTGATAACATCATGGGTAGGTTTATGACATACTCGCTAGGTTGCTAACATCTAGGGTAGGTTTATTACATATACGATAGGTTGATACCATCTAGGGTAGGTTTATTTCATACTCGATAAGTTGATAACATCCTGGGTAGGTTTATTACATACTTGATAGTTTGATAACATCCTTAGTAGGTTTATTACATACTCGATAGGTTGATAATATCATGGGTAGGTTTATTAAATACTCGATAGGTTGATAACATCATAGGAAGGTTTATTAAATACTCGATAGGTTGATAACATCCTGGGTAGGTTAATTACATACTCGGTAGGTTGATAACATCCTGGGTAGGTTTATTACATCCACGATAGGTTGATAACATCCTGGGTAGGTTTAATACATACTCGATAGGTTCATAACATCAAGGGTAGGTTTATTACATACTCGATAGGTTGATAATATCATGGGTAGGTTTATTAAATACTCGATAGGTTGATAACATCCTGGGTAGGTTTATTAAATACTCGATAGGTTGATAACATCATAGGAAGGTTTATTAAATACTCGATAGGTTGATAACATCCTGGGTAGGTTAATTACATACTCGGTAGGTTGATAACATCCTGGGTAGGTTTATTACATACACGATAGGTTGATAACAGATAGGGTAGGTTTATTACTTACTCGATAGGTTGATAACATCCTGATTAGGTTTATTACATACTCGATAGGTTGATAACAGATAGGGTAGGTTTATTACATACTGGATAGGTTGATAATATTCTGGGGAGGTTTATGACATACTCGATAGGTTGATAACATCTAGGGTAGGTTTATGACATACTCGATAGATTGATAACATCTAGGGTAGGTTTATTAAATACTCGATAGGTTTATAACATCCTGGGTAGGTTTATTACATACACGAAAGGTTGATAACATCTAGGGTAGGTTTATTACATTCTCGATAGGTTGATAATATCCTGGGTAGGTTTATTAAATACTCGATAGGTTGATAACATCCTGGGTAGGTTTATTAAATACTCGATAGGTTGATAACATCATAGGAAGGTTTATTAAATACTCGATAGGTTGATAACATCCTGGGTAGGTTTATTACATCCACGATAGGTTGATAACATCCTGGGTAGGTTTAATACATACTCGATAGGTTCATAACATCAAGGGTAGGTTTATTACATACTCGATAGGTTGATAACATCCTGGGTAGGTTTATGACATACTCGATAGGTTGATAACATCCAGGGTAGGTTTATTACATACTCGATAGGTTGATAACAGATAGGGTAGGTTTATTACTTACTCGATAGGTTGATAACATCCTGATTAGGTTTATTGCATACTCGATAGGTTGATAACATCTAGGGTAGGTTTATTACATACTAGATAGATTGATAATATCCTGGGTAGGTTTATTAAATACTCGATAGGTTGATAACATCATGGGAAGGTTTATTACATACTCGATAGGTTGATAACATCCTGATTAGGTTTATTGCATACTCGATAGGTTGATAACATCTAGGGTAGGTTTATTACATACTCGATAGGTTGATAACATCAAGGGTAGGTTTATTACATACTAGATAGATTGATAACATCTAGGGTAGGTTTATTACATACTCGATAGGTTGATAATATCATGGGTAGGTTTATTAAATACTCGGTAGGTTGATAACATCCTGGGGAGGTTTATGACATAAACGATAGATTGATACCATATAGGGTAGGTTTATTTCATACTCGATAAGTTGATTACATCCTGGGTAGGTTTATTACATACTCGATAGGTTGATAACATCTAGGGTAGGTTTATTAAATACTCGATAGGTTGATAACATCATTGAAAGGTTTATTACATACTCGATAGGTTGATAACATCCTGGGTAGGTTTATTAAATACTCGATAGGTTGATAACATCATTGAAAGGTTTATTACATACTCGATAGGTTGATAACATCCTGGGTAGGTTTATTACATACTTGATAGTTTGATAACATAATGGGTAGGTTTATTAAATACTCGATAGGTTGATACCATCTAGGGTAGGTTTCTTACATACTCGATAGGTTGATAACATCTAGGGTAGGTTTATTAAATACTCGATAGGGTGATAACATCCTGGGTAGGTTTATTACATACTCGATAGGTTGATAACATCCTGGGTAGGTTTAATACATACTACTCGATAGGTTGATAATATCCTGGGTAGGTTTATATACTCGATAGGTTGATAATATCCTGGGTAGGTTTATTTAATACTCGATAGGTTGATAACATCCTGGGTAGGTTTATTACATACTCGATAGGTTGATAACATCATGGGGAGGTTTATGACATACTCGATAGGTTGATAACATCAAGGGTAGGTTTATTACATACTCGATAGGTTGATAATATCCTGGGTAGGTTTATTTAATACTCGATAGGTTGATAACATCCTGGGTAGGTTTATTACATACTCGATATGTTGATAACATCCTGGGGAGGTTTATGACATACTCGATAGGTTGATAACATCCTGTGTAGGTTTATTACATACTCGATAGGTTGATAACATCTAGGATAGGTTTATTACATACTCGATAGGTTGATAACATCCTGTGTAGGTTTATTGGATACTCGATAGGTTGATAACATCTAGGGTAGGTTGATAACATCCTTGGTATCATATTTCTCTTTACACATTGACTCATATATCTCTATAAACATTTACTCATATATCTCTCTAAACATGAACGCATATATCTCTATAAGCATTGTATCATATATCTCTATAAACATAACCTCATATATCTCTATAAATATTAACTCATATATCTCTATAAACATTAACTCATATATCTCTATATGCATTGACTCATACATTGTATATCTCTATAAGCATTGACTCATATATCTCTATAAGCATTGACTCATATATCTCTCTAAACATGAACGCATATATCTCTATAAGCATTGACTCATATATCTCTATAAGCATTCACTCATATATCTCTATAAGCACTGACTCATATATCTCTATAAGCATTCACTCATATATCTCTATAAACATGGACGCATATATCTCTATAAGCATTGACTCATATATCTCTATATGCATTGACTCATATATCTCTATATGCATTGACTCATACATTGTATATCTCTATAAGCATTGACTCATATATATCTATATGCATTGACTCATATATCTCTATACGCATTGAGTCATATATCTATATAAGCATTGACTCATATATCTCTCTTAACATGAACGCATATATCTATATATGCATTGACTCATATATCTCTATAAGCATTGACTCATATGTAACCCTGGTAAATACTAGCCGCAATATATCGCTCGACTATAGAGAACTTCTCTTTAGCTCGATCGGTTGATCGTAAGACTAGTAAGCCAGAGGTCCCGGGTTCGATCCCATGCGGAGGCAGTGATTTATAATTTAATTAATCATGCGCTCTGTTACATTGGCGCCCACGTAGGGACCCGGGAAAAATACTCGGCCTTGCTCCACAAGCATCGCAGTTACACCTGGAAAACTCGAGGACGAGTTCTTTCCTGAAAGGGAGTATGTAACCCTGGTAAATACTAGCCGCAATATATCGCTCGGCTATAGAGAACTTCTCTTTAGCTCGATCGGTTGAGCGTAAGACTAGTAAGCCAGAGGTCCCGGGTTCGATCCCATGCGGAGGTAGTGATTTATAATTTAATTAATCATGCGCTCTGTTACACATATATCTCTATAAGCATTGTCTCATATATCTCTATACGTATTGACTCATATATCTCTATAAGCATTGTCTCATATATCTCTATACGCATTGACTCATATATCTACATAAGCATTGACTCATATATATCTCTTAACATGAACGCATATATCTATATAAGCATTGACTCATATATCTCTATAAGCATTGACTCATATATCTCTATAAGCATTGACTCTTATATCTCTATAAGCATTCACTCTTATATCTCTATAAGCATTCACTCATATATCTCTATAAGCATTGACTCATATATCTCTATAAGCATTGACTCATATATCTTTCTAAACATGAACGCATATATCTCTATAAGCATTCACTCTTATATCTCAATAAGCATTCACTCATATATCTCTATAAGCATTGACTCATATATCTCTATAAGCATTCACTCTTATATCTCTATAAGCATTGACTCATATATCTCTATATGCATTGACTCAAATATCTCTATAAGCATTTACTCATATATCTCTATATGCATTGACTCATATATCTCTATAAGCATTGACTCTTATATCTCTATAAACATTAACTCATATATCTCTATAAGCATTGTCTCATATATCTATATAAGCATTGATTCATATATCACTCTAAACATTAACTCATATATCTCTATAAGCATTGACTCATATATCTCTATAAGCCTTGACTCATATATCTCTCTTAACATGAACGCATATATCTATATAAGCATTGACTCATATATCTCTATACGCATTGACTCATATATCTCTATAAGCATTGACTCATATATCTCTATAAGCATTGACTCATATATCTCTATAAGCATTGACTCATATATCTCTAAACGCATTGACTCATATATCTCTATAAGCACTGACTCATATATATCTATAAGCACTGACTCATATATCTCTATACGCATTGACTCATATATCTATATACGCATTGACTCATATATCTCTATAAGCATTGACTCATATATCTCTATAAGCATTGACTCATATATCTCTATAAGCATTGACTCATATATCTCTATAAGCATTGACTCATATATCTCTATAAGCATTGACTCATATATCTCTATAAGCATTGACTCATATATCTCTATAAGCATTGACTCATATATCTCTATAAGCATTGACTCATATATCTCTATAAGCATTGACTCATATATCTCTATAAGCATTGACTCATATATCTCTATAAGCATTGACTCATATATCTCTATAAGCATTGACTCATATATCTCTATAAGCATTGACTCATATATCTCTATAAGCATTGACTCATATATCTCTATACGCATTGACTCATATATCTCTATAAGCATTGACTCATATATCTCTATAAGCATTGACTCATATATCTCTATAAGCATTGACTCATATATCTCTATAAGCATTGACTCATATATCTCTATAAGCATTGACTCATATATCTCTATAAGCATTGACTCATATATCTCTATAAGCATTGACTCATATATCTCTATAAGCATTGACTCATATATCTCTATAAGCATTGACTCATATATCTCTATAAGCATTGACTCATATATCTCTATAAGCATTGACTCATATATCTCTATAAGCATTGACTCATATATCTCTATAAGCATTGACTCATATATCTCTATAAGCATTGACTCATATATCTCTATACGCATTGACTCATATATCTCTATAAGCATTGACTCATATATCTCTATAAGCATTGACTCATATATCAAAATAAACAGTCATCGAATTTGTTGTACACGCTGTATCCCTGTTGCATGCGGCCTATACTTACCCATGTAGTAGAGAGGTAATGTCTGCTATGTATTACTGGACTATTATTGTTCCGTGTTTTCGTGTTGATGTGGTCCATAATAGAGCGGATTGCTACGAAAGTTTGATGGATACCTTTGTCCGTACTGTCGCTCCTTCTTTTTTGCTAATATATCAATATTAACTCGTATAGGTGTTATAAGTAATAACGACAATATGGTCCTATGAAGACACTGGATCTCAACCAACAGACGTTCATTTGATACGTGTTACGTAAAGAGATACATAACTGTAGAAGTAATAGCAAAAGTGCGGGAAAATAATTTTGTCAATTTTTCAAACCAATCTGTCTCGATAAAACAAGGCTATTTATAGTGTTAAATCTAACTTGAAATCGAATAAATCGGGTAAATCGGGTTTCCTGAGACATCGAAACGTAACCTTCCCATAATGTAGTTTATTGAAATATTACCTTGCCATATTGTAGGTTATTGTAATGTATCCTTTCCAAGTTGTAGGTTTTTGTAATGTAACCCTCCCATATTGTAGGTTATTGCAATGTAACCCTCCCATATTGTAGGTTATTGTAATGGTAACCTCACATATTGTAGGATATTGTAGGAATACCTCCGATATTGTAGGTAATTGAAATGTTAACCTCTCTTATTGAGGGTTATTGTAATGTTATCCTCCCATATTGTAGGTTATTGTAATGTTACTCTACACTATTGTAGGTTATTGTACTGTTACTCTACACTATTGTAAGTTTTTGTAATGTAACCCTCCCATATTGTAGGTTATTGTAATGTAACCCTCCCATATTGTAGGTTATTGAATGGTAACCTCACATATTGTAGGTTATTGTAATGGTAACCTCACATATTGTAGGATATTGTAGGAATACATCCGATATTGTAGGTAATTGAAATGTTAACATCTCTTATGGAGGGTTATTGTAATGTTATCCTCCCATATTGTAGGTTATTGGAATGTTACTCTACACAATTGTAGGTTATTGTAATGTTACTCTACACTATTGTAGGTTATTGTACTGTTACTCTACACTATTGTAGGTTATTGGAATGTTACTCTACACTATTGTAGGCTATTTAATGTTACTCTACACTATTGTAGGTTATTATAATGTTACTCTACACTATTGTAGGTTATTATAATCTTGATCCAAATTATTTAAGGTTATTATAATCAAACTCTACACTGTTGTAGGTTATTGTAATCTTAATCTACTCTATTGTAGGTTATTATAATGTTACTCTACACTATTGTAGGTTATTATAATGTTACTCTACACTATTGTAGGTTATTATAATGTTACTCTACACTATTGTAGGTTATTGTAATGTTACTCTACACTATTGTAGGTTATTATAATCTTGATCCAAACTATTTAAGGTTATTATAATCAAACTCTACACTGTTGTAGGTTATTGTAATCTTAATCTACACTATTGTAGGTTATT
>NW_018406004.1:76937-80996 GCF_002113885.1 Mizuhopecten yessoensis
GTTGTAATGTTTTGTTTTGTATTCAAATTTTTGTTGTCACATTCAAAACATACAAAAATATGTAATATCAGTAAGTAGAATAATAAGCCACCTTACGTATGTTATCTATATCTTTGAACAGAACTTGCAACTACAACAAATGCAAATATAAAAATGCATACTGCTACATTGCTACATTAATTTTGACATATTTTATGAGTGATTTACTCTGAGGATTGAAAAAAATAAATGCTTACAACTTCAATCATGTATCCATATTTTGTAGTTTTTCAATGAAATTCCATTTTTGATTTACCATAATCTGTTTTTTATTTGAATATGTACCAAGTCCACACTCTTCTAAGTTTACCATTCAGTAATTGTACTTTGTTGTTGTAATGATACCCTTCCCTATTGAAGGTTATTGGAATGTTATTCTCCCCTTTTGTAGGTTATTGTAATGTTACCCTCCCATATTGTAGGTTATTGTAATATTACCTTCCCCTTTTGTAGGTTATTGTTATGTTACCCTCCCCTTTTGTAGGTTATTGTAATGTTACCCTCCCCTATTGTAGGTTATTGAAATGTTACCCTCCCCTTTTGTAGGTTATTGTTATGTGGCCCTCCCCTGTTGTAGGTTATTGTAATATTACCTTCCCCTTTTGTAGGTTATTGTAATGTTACCCTTCCCCTTTTGTAGGTTATTATAATGATACCCTTCCCTATTGTTGGTTGTCGTTATGTTATACTTCCCTATTGTAGGTTATTGTAATGTTTCCCTTCCCCTTTTTTATGTTATTATAATGTTCCCTTCCCTATTGTTGGTTGTCGTTATGTTATCCTTCCCTATTGTAGGTTATTTTAATATTACCCTCCCAAATTGTAGGTTATTGTAATTTTACCTTCCCCTTTTGTAGGTTATTGTAATGTTACCCTCCCCTATTGTAGGTTATTGTAATTCTACCCTCCTCTTTTGTAGGTTATTATAATGATACCTATCCCTATTTTAGGTTATTGGAATGTTACCCATCCCTATTGTAGGTTATTGTAATGTTACCCTCCCATATTGTAGGTTATTGTAATGTTTCCCTTCCCCTTTTGTAGGTTATTATAATGATACCCTTCCCTATTGTAGGTTATACGAATGTTACCCTCCCCTTTTGTAGGTTATTGTAATGTTACCTTCCCCTATTGTAGGTTATTGCAATGTTACCCCCCCAAATTGTAGGATATTGAAATGTTACCCTCCCCTATTGTAGGTTATTGTAATATTACCTTCCCCTTTTGTAGGTTATTGTAATATTACCTTCCCCTTTTGTAGGTTATTGTAATATTACCCTCCCAAATTGTAGGTTATTGTAATATTACCCTCCTAAATTGTAGGTTATTGTAATATTACCTTCCCCTTTTGTAGGTTATTGTAATGTTACCCTCCCCTATTGTTGGTTGTCGTTATGTTATACTTCCCTATTTTAGGTTATTGTAATGTTATCCTCCCCTTTTGTAGGTTATTGTAATGTTACCCTCCCCTTTTGTAGGTTATTGTATGACTACCATATTGTTTTCAGGTGATTATGATGTTGGTTGTTATATTGGTCGTGTTCGGTGTCTGCTGGCTCCCGTGTCAGGTCATTCTACTCTACAGTGAACTCCGACCCGACAAGGAACAGAGGGTAGGTCAAAGGGCAGGGTGGAAAGGTCATTGACAAATTCAATCTTCAAGGGTGAACGTAGAAATTCAGCTGTAGTAATTCCTGATATATGATTGTGATATCACTGCTCTCAGATACGTTTGGTTTCGTATTAAATTTCTCACATGAATTGTCAACGCACTGTTAATGTTATTGAGATGACGGGACAAAGTACCTAAAGGTGAGAAAACCATTTTGTTGATTTATTACTGTCTTCAGATGAGTAGGTGCTGATTGATGATGACAACACGTTGTTGACATAATTAGGTGCTGATTGATGATAACAACACGTTATTGACATAAGTACGTGTTGATTGATGATGATAACACGTTGTTGACATAAGTACGTGCTGATTGATGATGACAACACGTTGTTGACATACATATGTGCTGATTGATGATGTCAACACGTTGTTGACATACGTACGTGTTGATTGATGATGACAACATGTTGTTGACATAAGTACGTGCTGATTGATGATGACACCACGTTGTTGACATAAGTAGGTGCTGATTGATGATGTCAACACGTTGTTGACATACGTACGTGCTGATTGATAATGACAACACGTTATTGACATAAGTATGTGCTGATTGATAATGACAACACGGTGTTGACATAAGTCCTTGTCTAGGAAACACAGGGTACATCGACAGTGGTCTGCGGTTCTCAATAATTCTTATCCGTTTATTGTATAATGATTTTCTGAGGTGAGGACTTGAGCCAAGTAACAACAGTTAACACAAGCCCTTGTCTACATTTAACACCACCACAGGGACCAGTCCGTACGGTCTAGACACCGAATAATATTCAGCTTAGCTCTTATCTTCTTTATAAAGTATCGTTTTAAATGAATTTGACATGAAAGTGATTCGTGATTTTTGTATTAACTACGTTGTTCTCTTATCATAGATACAAATGTAAAACCTGAATATTTTCATTGATTTGACTTATTACCACCGTTTAAGCATACCTGGGCAAAATGGCCACATGGCGCAATACAGTGTTTACTTTGTTTGGCTCTCGTCATCAACAATAAAGTGTTTACTTTGTTTGGCTCTCGTCATCTACAATACAGTGTTTACTTTGTTTGGCTCTCGTCATCAACAATAAAGGGTTTTTACTTTGTTTGGTTCTCGTCATCTACAATACAGTGTTTTTACTTTGTTTGGTTCTCGTCTTCTACAATACAGTGTTTTTACTTTGTTTGGCTCTCGTCACCTTCAATAAAGTGTTTTTACTTTGTTTGGCTCTCGTCATCTACAATACAGTGTTTACTTTGTTTGGGTCTCGTCATCTACAATACAGTGTTTACTTTGTTTGGGTCTCGTCATCTACAATACAATGTTTACTTTGCTTGGTTCTCGTCATCTACAATACAGTGTTTTTACTTTGTTTGGTTCTCGTCTTCTACAATACAGTGTTTTTACTTTGTTTGGCTCTCGTCACCTTCAATAAAGTGTTTTTACTTTGTTTGGCTCTCGTCATCAACATTAAAGTGTTTACTTTGTTTGGCTCTCGTCATCTACAATACAATGTTTACTTTGTTTGGCTGTCGTCATCTACAATACAGTGTTTTTACTTTGTTTGGTTCTCGTCATCTACAATACAGTGTTTTTACTTTGTTTGGCTCTCGTCATCTTCAATAAAGTGTTTACTTTGTTTGGCTCTCGTCATCTACAAAACAGTGTTTACTTTGTTTGGCTCTCGTCATCTACAATAAAGTGTTTACTTTGTTTGGTTCTCGTCATCTACAATACAGTGTTTTTACTTTGTTTGGCTCTCGTCATCTACAAAACAGTGTTTACTTTATTTGGCTCTCGTCATCTACAATAAAGTGTTTTCTTTGTTTGGTTCCCGTCATCTACAATACAGTGTTTACTTTGTTTGGCTTTCGTCATCTACAATACAGTGTTTTTACTTTGTTTGGCTCTCGTCATCTACAATACAATGTTTACTTTGTTTGGCTGTCGTCATCTACAATACAGTGTTTTTACTTTGTTTGGCTCTCGTCATCTTCAATAAAGTGTTTACTTTGTTTGGTTCTCGTCATCTACAATACAGTATTTATTTTGTTTGGCTCTCGTCATCTACAATAAAGTGTTTACTTTGTTTGGCTCTCGTCATCTAAAATAAAGTGTTTATTTTGTTTGGCTCTCGTCATCTACAATAAAGTGTTTACTTTGTTTGGCTCTCGTCATCTACAATACAGTGTTTACTTTGTTTGGTTCTCGTCATCTACAATACAGTGTTTATTTTGTTTGGCTCTCGTCATCTACAATGAAGTGTTTTTACTTTGTTTGGCTCTCGTCATCTACAATACCGTGTTTTGACTTTGTTTGATTCTCGTCATCTACAATACCGTGTTTACTTTGTTTGGCTCTCGTC
>NW_018406004.1:83452-84533 GCF_002113885.1 Mizuhopecten yessoensis
TCAATACCGTGTTTACTTTGTTTGATTCTCGTCATCTACAATACAGTATTTATTTTGTTTGGCTCTCGTCATCTACACTACCGTGTTTACTTTGTTTGGCTCTCGTCATCTACAATAAAGTGTTTTTTTGTTTGGCTCTCGTCATCTACAATACAGTCTTGACTTTATTTGGCTCTCGTCATCTACAATACCGTGTTTATTTTGTTTGGCTCTCGTCATCTACAATACCGTGTTTTTACTTTGTTTGACTCTCGTCATCTACAATACCGTGTTTTTACTTTGTTTGGTTCTCGTCATCTACAATAAAGTGTTTACTTTTTTTGGCTCTCGTCATCTACAATACAGTGTTTACTTTGTTTGGTTCTCGTCATCTACAATACAGTATTTATTTTGTTTGGCTCTCATCATCTACAATACCGTGTTTTTACTTTGTTTGGTTCTCGTCATCTACAATANCATCTACAATACAGTGTTTATTTTGTTTGGCTCTCGTCATCTACAATACAGTGTGTTTACTTTGTTTGGTTCTCGTCATCTACAATAAAGTGTTTACTTTGTTTGGCTCTCGTCATTCACAATAAAGATGTTGAAATAGTTGCTTATTTTTCGTCTACTTCTAGTGACCAATTTACACCTATTCATTTTCACACAGCTTGGAGACTGGTTCCGAGACGTACAGTTTTCTGGATATTGCATGGCCTACTCTAACAGTGCTCTCAATCCGCTAATCTACGCTGGATTTAATGCTAATTTTAAGCGCGGTAAGTTCAAATGTATGCCTGAAATCTTTGTGTCAAAAAGCTCTTTTATATCAACAGTATAAATATTGAAAAGTCACCATCTGCATGTCAACGACCGAAACAAATAATTACACTAAAATAATAACACTAATCCAAGATGGTGACCTTAACTAATAGTTACACTAATCCAAGATGGTGACCTTAACTAATAGTTACACTAATCTGAGATGGTGACCTTAACTAATAGTTACACTAATCCAAGATGATGACCTTAACTAATAGTTACAATAATCTGAGATGGTGACCTTAACTAATAGTTACACCAATCCAAGATGGTGACC
>NW_018406004.1:85417-85598 GCF_002113885.1 Mizuhopecten yessoensis
CTTTGGCTCCGTCATCTACAATACAGTGTTTACTTTGTTTGGCTCTCGTCATTTACAATACAGTGTTTTTACTTTGTTTGGCTCTCGTCATCTACAGTACCGTGTTTACTTTGTTTGGCTCTCGTCATCTACAATTAAGTGTTTACTTTGTTTGGCTCTCGTCATTTACAATAAAGTGTTT
>NW_018406004.1:86100-86369 GCF_002113885.1 Mizuhopecten yessoensis
TGAGGGTAGTTTATTAGTATTCATTGTCTACACATGGAGTGTAGTTTAATAGCATCCATTTTCTACACATGGAGGGTAGTTTAATAGTATTTATTGTCTACACATTTAAGATGGTTTAATAGTATTCATTGTCTACATATTGAGGGTAGTTTATTAGGATTCATTGTCTACACATGGAGGGTAGTTTAATAGCATTCATTGTCTTCACATGGAGAGTAGTTTACTAGTATTCATTGTCTACACATGGAGGGTAGTTTATTAGTATTCAT
>NW_018406005.1:0-249 GCF_002113885.1 Mizuhopecten yessoensis
AGGACGTATATGTCATGTGTTGGCTTTATACAGGACGTATATGACTAGTGTTGGCTTTATACAGGATGTATATGGCCTGTGTTGGCTTTATACAGGACGTATATGTTATGTTTTGGCTTTATACATGATGTATATTTCATGTGATGGCTTTATACATGACGTATATGTCATGTGTTTGCTTTATACATCATGTATATGTCATGCGATGGCTTTATACATGATGTATATGGCCTGTGTTGGCTTTATACA
>NW_018406005.1:3064-3206 GCF_002113885.1 Mizuhopecten yessoensis
TTTTTCTTTATACCTGACGTATATGTCATGTGTTGGCTTTATACGTGAAGTATATGGCCTGTGATGGCTTTAAACAGGACGTATATGTTATGTTTTAGCTTTATACCTGACGTATATGTCATGTGTTGGGTTTATACATGAT
>NW_018406005.1:8341-8943 GCF_002113885.1 Mizuhopecten yessoensis
CGTATATGGCCTGTGTTGGCTTTATACATGACGTTTATATCATGTGATGGCTTTATACATGATGTATATGGCCTGTGTTAGCTTTATACAGGATGTATATGTCATGTGTTGGCTTTATACATGACGTATATGTTATGTGTTGGCTTTATACATGATGTATATGGCCAGTGATGGCTTTATTGAGGACGTATATGTCATGTGTTGGTTTTATACATGTACATGATGTATATGGCATGTGTTGGCTTTATACAGGATGTATATGTGAGTTGTAGGCTTTATACAGAACGTATATGTCATGTGTTGGCTTTATACATGAGGTATATGTCATGTGATGGCTTTGTACATGATGTATATGGCCTGTGTTAGCTTTATACGTGATATATATGTCATGTGACGGCTTTATACATAATGTATATGTCATGTGATGGCTTTATACAGGATGTTTATGTCATGTGATGACTTTATACATGACGTATATGTCATGTGTTGGCTTTATACATGTACATGATGTATATGTCATGTGCTGGCTTTATACAGGACGTATATGTCATGTATTAGCTTTATACATGACGTATATGTCATGTGTTGGCTTTATACATGAC
>NW_018406005.1:9136-9652 GCF_002113885.1 Mizuhopecten yessoensis
AGGCTTTATACAGGACGTATATGTCATGTGATGGCATTATACATGACGTATATGTTACGTGTTGGCTTTTTACAGGATGTATATGTAATGTGTTGGCTTTATACATGAAGTTTATNTTTGGTTTTATACGTGATGTATCTGTCATGTGTTGGCTTTATACATGACGTATATGTCATGTGTTAGCTTTATACATGATTAGTGTACAGTAGACGCCAAAACGTGTTTACGTATATGTCATGTGTTGGCTTTATACGGGACGTATATGACCAGTGTTGGCTTTATACAGGATGTATATGTCATGTTTTGGTTTTATACGTGATGTATCTGTCATGTGTTGGCTTTATACATGACGTATATGTCATGTGTTGGCTTTATACATGATGTATATGTAATGTGTTTGCTTTATACAGGACGTACATGTCATGTGTTGGCTTTATACCTGACGTATATGGCATGTGTTGGCTGTATATTTGATGTATATGTCATGTGTTGGCTTTATACATGATGTATATGTCA
>NW_018406005.1:13781-14056 GCF_002113885.1 Mizuhopecten yessoensis
GGTATATTGCCTGTGTTGGCTTTATACAGGACGTATATGTTATGTTTTGGCTTTATGCATGATGTATATGTCATGTGATGGCTTTATACAGGACGTATATGTTATGTTTTGGCTTTATACATGATGTATATGTCATGTGATGGCTTTATACATGACGTATATGTTATGTGTTTGCTTTATACATCATGTATATGTCATGTGATGGCTTTATACATGACGTATATGTTATGTGTTGGCTTTATACAGGACGTATATGTCATGTGTTGGCTTTATAC
>NW_018406005.1:14092-14162 GCF_002113885.1 Mizuhopecten yessoensis
TATGTGATGTGTTGGCTTTATACACGACGTATATGTTATGTGTTTGCTTTATACATCATGTATATGTCAT
>NW_018406005.1:16447-16918 GCF_002113885.1 Mizuhopecten yessoensis
TGCTTTATACATCATGTATATGTCATGCGATGGCTTTATACATGATGTATATGTCATGTGTTGGCTTTATACAGGACGTATATGTCATGTGTTGGCTTTATACGTGAAGTATACGGCCTGTGTTGGGTTTATACAGGATCCAAATGTTATGTTTTGGCTTAATACATGATGTATATGTCATGTAATGGCTTTATACATGACGTATATGTTATGTGTTTGCTTTATACATCATGTATAT
Organism: Mizuhopecten yessoensis; assembly: GCF_002113885.1. Taxonomy (NCBI): domain Eukaryota; kingdom Metazoa; phylum Mollusca; class Bivalvia; order Pectinida; family Pectinidae; genus Mizuhopecten; species Mizuhopecten yessoensis. The sequence continues at coordinate 16,686 of NW_018406005.1, forward strand.
GTCATGTGATGGCTTTATACATGACGTATATGTTATGTGTTTGCTTTATACATGATGTCATGTGATGGCTTTATACAGGACGTATATGTCATGTGTTGGCTTTATACGTGAAGTATACGGCCTGTGTTGGCTTTATACAGGATCCAAATGTTATGTTTTGGCTTAATACATGATGTATATGTCATGTAATGGCTTTATACATGACGTATATGTTATGTGTTTGCTTTATACAT
>NW_018406005.1:20272-22179 GCF_002113885.1 Mizuhopecten yessoensis
CATATGTTATGGTTTGGCTTTATGCATGATGTATATGTCATGTGATGGCTTTATACANAGACGTATTTGTCATGTGTTGGCTTTATACATGAAGTATATGTCATGTGTTTGCTTTATACAGGACGTACATGTCATGTGTTGGCTTTATACATGACGTGTATGGCCAGTGATGGCTTTATACAAGACGTATTTGTCATGTGTTGGCTTTATACATGAAGTATATGTCATGTGTTTGCTTTATACAGGACGTATATGTCATGTGGTGGCTTTATACAGGCTGTATATGTTATGTGTTGGCTTTATACATGAAGTTTATGTCATGTGTTGGCTTTATACAGAACGTATATTACCAGTGTTGGCTTTATACAGGACGTATATATATATATATGTCATGTGTTCGCTTTATACATGAACTATATGGCCTGTGTTGGCTTTATACAGGACGTATATGTTATATTTTGGCTTTATACCTGACGTATATGTCATGTGTTGGCTTTTATACGTGAAGTATATGGCCTGTGATGGCTTTATACAAGTCGTATATGTTATGTGTTGGCTTTATACAGGACGTATATGTCATGTGTTGGCTTTATTCGTGAAGTACATGGCCTGTGTTGGCTTTATATAGGACGTAGATGTTATGTTTTGGCTTTATACATGATGTATATGTCATGTGATGGCTTTATACATGACGTATATGTTATGTGTTTGCTTTATACATCATGTATATGTCATGTGATGGCTTTATACATGACGTATATGTCATGTGGTGGCTTTTTACAGGATGTATATGTTATGTGTTGGCTTTATACAGGACGTATATGACCAGTGTTTGCTTTATACATGACGTATATGTCATGTGTTGGCTTTATACAGGACGTATATGTCATGTGTTGGCTTTATACAGGACGTATATGTCATGTGTTGGCTTTATACAGGACGTATATGTCATGTGTTGGCTTTATACAGGACGTATATGTCATGTGTTGGCTTTATACAGGACGTATATGTCATGTGTTGGCTTTATACAGGACGTATATGTCATGTGTTGGCTTTATACAGGACGTATATGTCATGTGTTGGCTTTATACAGGACGTATATGTCATGTGTTGGCTTTATACAGGACGTATATGTCATGTGTTGGCTTTATACAGGACGTATATGTCCTGTGTTGGCTTTATACAGGACGTATATGTCATGTGTTGGCTTTATACAGGACGTATATGTCATGTGTTGGCTTTATACAGGACGTATATGTCATGTGTTGGCTTTATACAGGACGTATATGTCATGTGTTGGCTTTATACAGGACGTATATGTCATGTGTTGGCTTTATACAGGACGTATATGTCATGTGTTGGCTTTATACAGGACGTATATGTCATGTGTTGGCTTTATACAGGACGTATATGTCATGTGTTGGCTTTATACAGGACGTATATGTCATGTGTTGGCTTTATACAGGACGTATATGTCATGTGTTGGCTTTATACAGGACGTATATGTCATGTGTTGGCTTTATACAGGACGTATATGTCATGTGTTGGCTTTATACAGGACGTATATGTCATGTGATGGCTTTATACAGGACGTATATGTTATGTGTTGGCTTTATACAGGACGTATATGTCATGTGTTGGCTTTATACAGGACGTATATGACCAGTGTTGGCTTTATACAGGACGTATATGTCATGTGTTGGCTTTATACATGAAGTATATGTCATGTGATGGCTTTATACAGGACGTATATGTTATGTGTTGGCTTTATACAGGACGTATATGTCATGTGTTGGCTTTATACAGGACGTATATGACCAGTGTTGGCTTTATACAGGACGTATATGTCATGTGTTGGCCCCATACAGGACGTATATGACCAGTGTTGGCTTTATACAGGATGTATA
>NW_018406006.1:0-249 GCF_002113885.1 Mizuhopecten yessoensis
ATATGTCAACACATACATGTTATATGACAACACATACATGTTATACGTCAACACAAACATGTTATATGACAACACATACATGTTATATGTCAACACATACATGTTATATGACAACAGAAACATGTTATATGACAACACTAACATGTTATATGACAACACATACAGGTGATATCACAACACATACAGGTTTTATGACAACACATGCATGTTATATGACAACACATACATGTTATATGACAACACATACAG
>NW_018406006.1:3530-3902 GCF_002113885.1 Mizuhopecten yessoensis
TCAACACATACAGGTAATATGTCAACACATACATGTTATATGTCAACATATACATGTTATGTCAACACATACATGTTATGTGAACACATACATGTTATATGACAACACATACATGTTATATGACAACACATGCATGTTATATGTTAACGCATACATGCTATGTCAACACATACATGTTATGTCAACACATACATGGTATATGTCAACACATACATGTTATGTCAACACATACATGTTATATCTCAACACATACATGGTATATGACAACACAAACAGTTTATATGACAACACATACAGGTTATATGTCAACACATACATGTTATATGAAACACATACATGTTATATGTCAACACATACATGTTATATGACAAC
>NW_018406007.1:0-249 GCF_002113885.1 Mizuhopecten yessoensis
TGATTCACTATGGTTAATGGTTCACTATGGTAAATGGTTAATTATAGTTAATGATTAATTATGGTTAATGATTCACTATGNTTCACTATGGTAAATGGTTAATTATGGTTAATGGTTAATTATGGTTAATGGTTCACTATGGTTAATGGTTCACTATGGTAAATGGTTAATTATAGTTAATGGTTCACTATGGTTAATGGTTCCCTATGGTTAATGGTTAATTATAGTTAATGGTTCACTATGGTTAAT
>NW_018406007.1:1283-2137 GCF_002113885.1 Mizuhopecten yessoensis
GAAATGATCAATTTATCGAAACTACAGTCACGCCGAAGAAACAGTTACAAAGGCGTAGATACAGTTTGTCAAATTGTGGCAGTGATACGGGGATCCTTAATTGTTAAATTGTGGCAGTGATACGGGGATCCTTAATTGTTAGTTGTAGCAGTGGTACGGGGATCCTTAATTGTTAGTTGTAGCAGTGATACGGGGATCCTTAATTGTTAGTTGTAGCAGTGGTACGGGGATCCTTAATTGTTTGTGGTAGCCGTGGTACGTGGATCCTTTAATTGTTAGTGGTAGCAGTGGTATTGTAAGTGGTAGCCGTGCTACGGGGATCCTTAATTTTTAGTTGTAGCAGAGGTACGGGGATCCTTAAGCTAGTGGTAGCCGTGGGACGTGGATCCTTTAATTGTTAGTGGTAGCAATGGTGCGGGGATCCTTAATTGTTAGTGGTAGCAGTGGTACGGGGATCCTTAATTGTTTGTGGNGGGGATCCTTAATTGTTAGTGGTAGCAGTGGTACGGGGATCCTTAATTGTAAGTGGTAGCCGTGCTACGAGGATCCTTAATTGTTAGTGGTAGCAGTGGCACGGGGATCCTTACTTGTTAGTGGTAGCAGTGGTACGGGGATCCTTAATTGTTTTAGCAGTGGTACGGGGATCCTTAATTGTTACTGGTAGCAGTGGTACGGGGATCCTTAATTGTTAGTGGTAGCAGTGGTACGGGGATCCTTAATTGTTATTGGTAGCAGTGGTACGGGGATCCTTAAGCTAGTGGTAGCCGTGGTACGTGGATGGTGGTAGCCCTACCGTGGTACTGGGATCTTAAGTTGCTAGTAGTAGCTGTCATCTTAACTGATTCATGACTGGT
>NW_018406008.1:0-249 GCF_002113885.1 Mizuhopecten yessoensis
AACCACTGGGTACACTAGTGTAGATGTTGTGTATGTAGTGACAACCAAAACCAATGTGTAAACTAGTGTGGATGTTGTGTATGTAGTGACAACGCAACCACTGGGTACACTAGAGTGGATGTTGTGTATGTATTGACAATGACACCACTGGGTACACTAATGTGGATGTCGTGTATGTAGTGACAAAGAAACCACTGGGTACATTAGTGTGGATGTCGTGTATGTATTGACAATGACACCACTGGGTAC
>NW_018406008.1:3048-3421 GCF_002113885.1 Mizuhopecten yessoensis
AATGTATGTACTGACAACGAAACAACTGGGTACACTAGTGTGGATGTTGTGTATGTAGTGACAATGACACCACTGGGTACACTAGTGTGGATGTTGTGTATGTAGTGACAACGAAACCACTGGGTACACTAGTGTGGATATTGTATATGTATTGACAATGACACCACTGTGTAAACTAGTGTGGATGTTGTGTATGTATTGACAATGACACCACTGTGTAAACTAGTGTGGATGTTGTGTATGTAGTGACAACGAAACCACTGGNAATGTTGTGTATGTAGTGACAATGACACCACTGGGTACATTAGTGTTGATGTTGTGTATGAAATGACAACGAAACCACTGGGTACACTAGTGTGGATGTTGTGTATGT
>NW_018406009.1:0-249 GCF_002113885.1 Mizuhopecten yessoensis
ATACAACATGCATTACAACAATATATACAAATAAACAAGTGTAAACGTATTCTATACAAACAGAAATGGTTTAAGAAGGACTTTGGTTTCGGTCTCCTCGAACCCGAGTGCCACTATGGAACCTCAGCCCCCCTATATACCAGATCACCCAACTTTACACAAGTCAAGTTGATGGGATAAGAGGACCTATTTATTTCTTAAAATTAACAGTTCCATGTGGTCGTGTTTTGTTTGATTGAAGCGTTCGAT
>NW_018406009.1:3157-3391 GCF_002113885.1 Mizuhopecten yessoensis
ATAACATCACATAGAAATGGTTTTAAAGGACTTTGGTTTCGGTGACCTCGAACTCGAGTGCCACTATGTGGTCGTGTTATTTTTGATTCGGGCGTTTTATAAGTAGACCTTTATAATAAGAAGTGGCACATGGAATATTATCTTTGCCTTACGCCAAATTTTGTATTATCAATCTTCAACTCAGCTCAATATATACCATATACAACATGCATTACAACAATATATACAAATAAA
>NW_018406010.1:0-249 GCF_002113885.1 Mizuhopecten yessoensis
GTCTATCACATGGCACTGTAAGTCTATCACATGACACTGTAAGTCTATCACATGACACTGTAAGTCAATTACTTGATACTGTAAGTCAATTACATGACACTGTAAGTCAATTACATGACCCTGTTAGTCTATCACATAACACTTAGTCAATAACATGACACTAAGTCTATCACCTGACACAGTGAGTATATCACATCACAATGTAAGTCAACTAGAACACTGACAGGTCAGTAAGGGCCCCGTCTTGTG
>NW_018406010.1:1635-2045 GCF_002113885.1 Mizuhopecten yessoensis
TCTGTAAATCAATCACATGACACTGTAAATCAATCACATGACACTTAGTGAATCGCTTGACATTGTAAGTCTATCACATGCCACTGTGAGTCAATCACATATACATGGTTTAAGTGTTATACTATATACATGGTTTGAGTGTAATTCTATATACATGGTTTGAACATACTACTATATATACATAGTTTGAGTGTAATACTATATACATGTTTGAGTGTAATACTATATACATGATATGAATGTAATACTATATACATGGTTTCAGCATAATACTATATACATGGTTTAAGTGTAATACTATATACATGATATGAATGTAATACTATATACATGGTTTCAGTGTAATACTATATACATGATATGAATGTAATACTATATACATGATATGAATGTAATACTATATACATGGT
>NW_018406011.1:0-250 GCF_002113885.1 Mizuhopecten yessoensis
GACAGGTTGCGTATGATATAACCGATTTAAGTACTTTCAACATGTGATAAAAGAGTGTTTGTTTCCAAACAAAACATTATGAACTCATATGAACAATGAAATCAGGCATTTAACACAGACATTGGTATTGATAAAGAGCTGTTACTTACGTCCTGTTGTAATATCCAGTCATAACCAGGCAAATATGAAAAACAACAGAAATAACGTCATCATCACCAGATAAATCATCACTGGCTTTAGTTATCGCTCT
>NW_018406011.1:3889-4182 GCF_002113885.1 Mizuhopecten yessoensis
ATCTTCGAATCTTGTTTAATGATTATAATGAAAACAATTGTCTAAAAGCGAACAAAATGTCTACTACCTGACACATGTCAGTTTGGAAATCGCCGCATTTTGCCGTGAAATTGATACAATGTAATCTAATTTGATATATTCTAATCACTAATCCAGATAGGTGGTTATAATTTGGACAGGTTGCGTATGATATAACCGATTTAAGTACTTTCAATATGTCAGAAAAGAGTGTTTGTTTAAAAAAAAAACCATTATGAACTCATATGAACAATGAAATCAGGCATTTAACACAG
>NW_018406011.1:12906-13195 GCF_002113885.1 Mizuhopecten yessoensis
TTGTTAACACATACATTTGTAATGGGAAAAAGTGATTACTTACCTTCTGTTATTATATCCAGTCATAACCAGGCCGATGGGAAAAAGAAAAGCATAACATTATTATCACCTGTTTATCACCTAGAACGTGTTTAACGCCCTTACGATCGACAAACAGAATAACACATCTATTGTTGAATCAAACTAATTCTTGAGTCAATGTAAGTTGAATTAGCATAGTTTACACTTAACACGACATGCCCTATATCAATATCATTAGGCTTCATTTATAAGACAGGATGCATAAAAA
>NW_018406011.1:16421-43525 GCF_002113885.1 Mizuhopecten yessoensis
TTTTTTTTCATCATCACCAGATAAATAACCAAAGAAATTATTTATCACTCTTGCAACTAATGATGCTTTTAACACATCCATTGTAAAATTAAACTAATCGACAGGGTTTGAATTAAATGTAAGATCTTGGTTTCAAAGTTATCAGGTTTAATCAAGGAACATTGTTGCATAATTCCTGCAAACTAACGATATTATTAAAATAGGGCAGATAGAAAAATATTGTCATTTAAATAATTGGATGTTCTGTAAATGTTAACGATACTGTGTACATTTTGTATTACATTAAGTAAGTCAGGATAATTAGGAAATTGTTCAAACTTAATAATTGTTTTAGTTTTTAATCTATGTAAAATCTTAATATTCAATGTAATGAAACTGTGAAAAAAACGAAAAATTCTCTTCTTTGAATCTTGCTTAATGTTTTTAATGATAAAATTGTCTAAAAGCGAACAAAAATATCTACTCCCTGACATATGTCAGTTTGGAAATCGCCGCATGTTGCCATGAAATTGATATAATGTAATCTAATTTGATATATTCCAATCACTAATCCAGATAGGTGGTTATAATTGGGACAGGTTGCGAATGATATAACCGATTTAAGTACTTTCAACATGTGAGAAAAGAGTGTTTGTTTGCAAAACAAAACATTATGAACTTATTTGAACAATGACATCAGGCATTTAACACAAACATTCGTATTAATAAAGAGCTGTTAGTTACGTCCTGTTGTTATATCCAGTCATAACCAGGCAAATATGAAAAACAACAGAAATAAAGTCATCATCACCAGATAAATCATCACTGGCTTTAGTTATCGCTCTTTCAACCGGCAATACATTTAACACATCCATTATTAAAAGAAACTAATAATCGAGTCAATCCAAATTGAAATAATTTGAATATCAACATTCTTCTCTACGAATGGTTGTATAATATAAATATATTTATGTTTTTCTTATCATAGATGTAGATGAGTGATTGTAATGGGGAAAAGTTGTTGATGATATAGCCGTTGTCAGTATTTTCAACATTTAAGTAAGGTGCGATTTAAGCGATTCTAAATTTCATATAGCTATTTAAACAAAGATGCCAGTCTGTTAACACATACATTTGTAATGGAAAAAAAGGATTACTTACGTTCTGTTGGTATATCCAGTCATAACCAGGCCGATGTGAAAAAGAAAAGCATAAAATTAGTATCACCTGTTTATCACCAAGAACGTGTTTAACGCCCTTACGATCGACAAACAGTTTAACACATCCATTGTTGAATCAAACTAATTCTTGAGTCAATGTAAGTTGAATTAGCATAGTTTACACTTAACACGACATGATTTGTATCAATATAACCAGGCTTCATTAATAAGACAGGATGCATAAAAAATGTGATAATAACAATGTGATTTTGTGGGGTTAGGAAGAAAGATAATGTACTCATTCAACTTGTTGCCCAATTTTTGTAGTATGAATACCAAAGCACTTCACCATGAAACGTTATATAACGTTTAATGTGATTTTTTATTTTTGAAATCTCTATTCTACAAGGGTTTTAATAACAAAGACAGGTTGTGACTGATGCAACCGATTCCAGTAATTGCAACACATAACTAAAGTATGTATGGTTACAAAGCGAAATTGTATGAACTTATTTGAGATTAGGGTTAACACGCTACAACAGGTTATTTAAAGCTGATAAGACTCCGAGTCTTGATTGCTAAACCGTCATTGTACCATAAAATGAGCGTAGCAGTCGTATTGTTATACTGCATTTACTTAATCAGTGGAATGCTACAGTTATGGGATCGCACAACGTTACACGATGTACGGAGGGCGCACGATGTGTGCACGGTGTGTGAACGATGTGTACACGATTTGCGAACGATAACAGTTTTGTTTTCATAGCTACCATACGGTATCAGACATCAGCTAAACTCCGGTCACTCATCAAAATATGATTTACCTGTTCTGTTACCTTTGAGCCAAACTCATTTTTGACAGTCTAACGGTCACTGTAATATTGTGTAACACGCATTTTAAAATTGTACATAATCTTAAATAATGTTATGAGAAATCACAGTAAAATATACAAAGTACATTATTGCATACGAGCCGTCCGTATTTATTTCATTCCGTAATATTGATCCACAAACTGTACCTAATGGCACAGTTGTGCGGAGAGAAGCGCACAACGAGGCGAACGATTGTTAAATCGCACAGTTGTGCGCACCATGTGTTGTCGATGTGCGAACGGTGTGTGAACGATGTATGCACGGTGTGCGCACGCTATTTTTGGTGCGTTGTGCGGTTTCACAACTGTACAATAAGATATTAACACACCCCACCGGGACTGAGAGAAAATGGAAGAACACATTAAATGATCCGTACATTTTAATTACAAAGTGTTAGTTTATATTTCATAAATTTCTGTAACAGACTTTTATTGATGTTCAAACATTGGAATATTAAGATTTGATGTAAGTTTTAGTTTCATTGTGTTGCAGTATACAATTGCACGTATATTGCACACGGTTGAAATAAGATGTACGTTTTTGTGGTTATCATACGCTTGTAACCGATTGTTTAATTATAATCTCATTATGTCAAATATGATGGGTGCGTAATTTATGAAGCATTTACGACTCATTATGGATATTACTTATCAGCGCAAGGTAGGTCAAAACCGGTTCACACAAAAGAACAAATAACATACGAATAACACACATCACTGTATTTTAAAGTCATCACAACAATTTTAAGCCTTTCACCTCTGACAGGAGAAAATACGTTATCAGATTTTTAAATCAAAATTAAAAGAGCATAATAACTATAGAGGTTTCTCTGGATGACACGTATAGCAATGCCAAATTGTATGTGGGTTTTTTCACCAATATAATACTATTGCCATTCTTCTGAGATATAACGATTTGACTCTATACTATGTGATCTTACATATACGAATAAGGAGTTAAGCAAACCTTTGTTTTCGTTACTTTGCTTACATATTGCTGTTTGTAATCCAAATATTCGATAACGAAATTCCACTTTCTGCTTGAGTTTTTAAATGTACACAATTTATTTTTGCTTTATTATTATTTTTGCAAATTTTCCGTTTTTATTTATGCTACGATGATATTCGCATTTTTGTGTCTCTTTCTTGTTCATGTTTGCACAATCCATTAACCTTCGAAGCGATGACGTTATAGACATAAATGAAGAAATTTGATTATCGTGAGCCCTTCAAGTTCTTTGATACGTTAGTCCGACAATAGTCATACATACATTTGCTTCAAGTGTTAAATGTACGACAGTTTTCGTTTACAAAATATGTAATCAAAGTGATTTTCATTCGAAAACCACGCTATTATAAAAAAAGGTTTTAGGTAAAATAATCCAAAACACGCGAAGCGTATTGTATCAAGTGCTGATTGCTGGCGATTTTCTGCTTATGTTGCAACATCAGTTACAAGTAGGTATCCACGTAACCTTATAACTATGACCTCGATCTTTGCTGAAAAGATCTGATGTAATATACTACAGCTAGCACCAACGAAAAACAAGAAAGGACGACGCATTCCTTACCTTCATCTTTGTTTGAACCCGACGCCATTCTAGTCTTTCTAGTAAACGTCAGCTCGTCATCTGGAAAAGGGAAAATTGTGGTTGCATTGTAAAAAAGACAAATAGTATGAATCATATCGTTTGTTAGGGAGGCTATAAAATATAGATATGCAAATTGAAACAGTTAAAGACAACAGACAAGAATGATGAATGACACAACGTTTTGGTTGTTGTGTAGAAGATTGTATATGTGTAAGCATACATCAGATGATAAATTAATATGTAAAAATACTTAAAAACGCCAACCAAACAAGTCCGAAATAGTGGTATCATTCAATCACATAAGGAGTTCATGATTACAATGTCGCATTATGCTTGTTCAAATATTACATATTACTACAGTTAAGGGGTCGCGCAAAGCTAAGCAGTTATTCAATTGATATATTGTTTGATATATGTGAATAAGTGGCTGTAAATAAATACGATTTCGTATCTAAACGTACATCTTTCTTGATTAAAGTATTTTGCCATATTTTGACCAGGAGTTATGCAGAACTGATCAATGATAATATATGTGGAGTTTGTAGTTTACATGTAACTGATATACATGGGGAAGTTAATCGTTTCTCTACCATCTAGATTGCACTACATATGAATTTGTATGTGAATATTGGTTAGAGTGACCTGATGTACCCGCTACATTTGTAATTATTGTAACAGAGTGAGAGATTTGTGTATACATTTGATATCAGTTATATTCATTTAGTGTTCAACAGTTTGGGAATCATTTATTTGTATGGTTTACTTTGACAGAGGTTTAAGAACATCAGTGTCTATAGCTAAGTCTTATGTGCTAGTATCACGCTACCACAGGCTGTTTTAAGCTGATTAAACGCAGAGTCTTGACCACTTGATCTTCACATTGTTATAATATCTGTGTTGCAGTCGTATTATTATACTTTATTTACTCAGGAAGTGAAAAACTGTAAAGCAAAATTTACACACCCCACTTGGTGCCAGACCCTGGCTACACCCTGTTAGCACATGTGTATTGGTCACTTTATACTCAGCAGTCGTATATACGATTAAAGAGTAGGTATCTCGACTATTTTCGAAGCTGAAACCAAGACACTAGGGCCCAAGGAGAGTGTCCTGATCCCAAGGGGTAATTTTGCAGCTTAATTTTACCATCCGTAGTGAGGGCGAATGTATCATTATAGCGAATATAAGAAACGGGATAACATGGTAAATAAATGTCAAAGGCGAAATTCACATTTGGCGGATTTCATGGCCGAAGGTCGAAAGTTTGACTGGCCGAAAATTTCCCAATATACGATATGTCATAGGAATCTCAACTCAGGGGTTGATCTACAATTTAGTGGACAGAACCTTTTGCCCTCCTGAAAACACAATGACATAAATATTCGTCTTTTGGAGATCTGTATAATTTGTATGTTGAAAACTCTGTGTTGGTCCCATCCTTCAACACTGGGAGTCAATCCTTAAACGAAACAATTTTGATATTAATTACCTGATAATGATTTTTACCAAATACGTTTAATATGCTACTAGGAGTTTCAGACAGGATGTCGATTTAAGTAATATGGCAAAAGATATTTTTGGTGTTGCTCCTCCGCACCCAGTTGGTCAGCCCCTTCATTTGTACAATTATAAATCCCAGCTACATGAGATTTCTTCCCATTGAATATGGTGAATATTAAACTGTAAGTTTCAGAACATACCTCGTTTAGATGATATTGCACAAATAACCTAGTTTGGCCCTACTCGTCAGACCCCGAAGGTCCAGCGTGTTAAACTCTTTATTTGTTTAATTTCGAACCTAAATGGCAAGAGAATGCTTAAAAAAATAATATCCAGCATTACGTCAAAAAGATGTCGCTTTAAGTAACTTTGCCAAATTACCCCCTTTTTATGATGATGATGATCATTAAATAAAATACGTCAAACCAAGCATTGTGCCAACGGCGTTTAAACCACAACCATTCAAAAGGAATGTCCATGTCTCTTGACCAATCCTTAACATACAATGAGATACCAAACTAAGCCTGTTCGCCTATGGCCAGTATCATCCTCAGTATATTGGAAGTTAACCTTACAATAACATCTGAGTACATACACGTATATATAGGATCTTAAATGAGTTTTCATTTCATATGAGATTTTATGAAACGAGTCTTAAGAGTTTTTATTAAAGGCGAGCAAAAATTAACTTCGAGTCGAGTTTCATAAAAGCTCATATGAAATGAAAACATATTTAAGAAACTTGTTATCACATGACTCATAAAACTTACATTTTGACAGGATTTAAAGCCAAAATGTAAAGGGCTTAATCAAACGGAGACAGCCATTTTGTTGCGCCATTCACAATTGATGACGTCACGTCATTGTCCATATTATAACGTCACAATCGATTTCTGACTGACACAGCCAATGAAAACCGCTTCAAGGTATACTACACCAATGACATATGTAAAAATATTACACGGGCGAATTCACTGGATAACAGGCCGATTATGTGATAAACTAATATCTCGTATATGTGCAGTATTTTGATCTTCTATGACACCATTGGGTTTGTTTTTATGTTTACAACACTCCGTATTACACTAAATGAGTGCTGGCTAGCAATAACTTGCTTTATTACTTTTCTTTTGCATTACACCCTGTGCAAACATGGTCGTTGTATCCTAATTGTCCTCGAATTTTGAGGCAACATAGCTGTTTTGTCCTGTAATTTATATCACTGTGTTAAATTGGCTACACATTGCTACACTGTTGACACCATACATACGTGTATGTGTTGAACTATTTTTTTGTTTTTCAGTTTGTTTATGTAATTGTAATCTTGTCAAAAACGTCTGGCAATAATTTGTGTTCATTGTTTCACTAGTCTTGACCAAACCATTTGCTTTTGGTTAATTACTTCTAAGGATGCTGTATATATCTATATATACTATGATAGTTGTTTCATGGCTTACTTCACCTCTTGCTTCAATATTGTTGACACAGAGAGTATCAGTAACACTCAAGTCGTTTACTTATGAGAATGCGTAGATTAACAGACGTAAACGATGTATATGCATTGAGAAATGAGTCATAGGTTGAATCAACGAAAATAAAGTTGAAAGGCTGGGTTCTAAGATATCTATTTCCATTGATATTTAACCTGTTAATCATTTTGTTAATAGATTACATCATAGTATTAAATACTGCACTCGGTAATAACTATTTACAGTATCACTGGTGAACTCAATTGACACCGAACTTGTATTCGTAGTATTGATTTGAGAATGAAGAGAACAGTTATTTTGTTAGAATCTGGATAAATCAGGTGTCAATCAACAGAAAATACTATAAAAGCAAGTTACCTTGGCTTTCCAGTAGGTGAAATTTCCTTCCTTCTTGTTTGAGTGGCGTCAGACAGCTGCACTGTCTCTCACTGGGACCGAGGATGAGCAGGACCGGGGCTGGTGAGGACCGTCAAGATACTGTAGGACAACTCGTCCGGACTTCGATCATGATATCTACAGTTGAATATCTAATAACTACCTTTTTAAGTGTATACGGTCCTCAGCTTGGACATCATGATCAGGGAATAACGTTGATGTTTTCCATATATATATACATTTATAAACTAAAAAGGGCCGTATTAATTGAGGAAATACGTAAAACCCCGGCTTAAAGAGTGGTTATATGCCGTACAGTTTTTAACTATAGCTTTAAGCGTATATGGTCCTGAGCAGAGACGTCCTGAGCAGGAAAACAAATACTCGTTATATCCGTATTTATGGATCAAAGACATGAAGGTGATAGTGCTCAGAATCAAGAGAGGAGTAAATATAATCAGAAACGTATTAATATATACGTCTCGGATATGATCAAGAAATATAGTTAAACTATGTCTATAGTATTTTATCTTTGCGTTGCATATTTCATATAGTATATATACAGTTAGGAGCAAACTTAACTTGGTGGCCTAGTGCACTGGAGTTACCAAGAAATGTGAACTCCAGTTCACATCGATGTGCACTGGAGTTCGTATCAATTTGAACTGGAGTTAACTACAGTTCACAAGGTATTTTTTTATCATACTATGTCTGGCCTTTTCATCAGTTTATACATACTATGATTTTCTTCCCTCCTGTCTGCTCAACAAATCAATAAATAAACAAAGTATTAGATCTTACATATTCATATACTTAAAATGATTTAATTATAGAGAGTGATGAACTATTAAATTATTACCGACTTGGATCCATGGTATCCAAATGTATATACGGTCCTGAGCAGAGACATCCTGATCAGGAAATCAAACGGTGAATATATCCGTAGATTTTATCAGTGTCAAGAGAGATCTCCTAATGATTTTTAAATTGAAAATACATTACATCAACGACGAGATACTTTATATATACTAATTATAGCATACACGGCCCTTGGTAGGGACAACATTATCAGGAAATAACATACATTTTTCCATAAATATATTTAGCCATTTATAATGCCAATGCAGATAGCAATGTATATGGTCATTAGAGTTGTCGTATTGATAGATGAAATAGAACTCCGATTTATAAGAATTGTTGTATGCCGTTTAGTCTATAACTAAAGCTGTTAGCGCGTACTGTCCTGAGCGGGGGCATCCTGATCAGGAAATTAAGTACTCATTATATCCTTATAAATGGACCAACAACATACTGTTGGCAGTGTTGCAGAGCTAAGAGCTGGGTTAATATGACTTAAAATTAAAACTTAAACTATGTTTATAGTATTTTATCTTTTTTATTTTATACTATAGTGTATACAGTCCTGAGCAGGGACATCACGATCAGAAAATTTGATGGTAAATTTATCCGTAGATATTTATCAAATAAATCAAGTTTGCAAGGTTTAAGGTCAAGAGAGATGTCCTAATAATTTTCAAATTGAAAACACGATGAAATACTTTACATATAATTCTTACAGCATACACGATCCTGGGCGGGGACAACATGATCATGAAGATAGAAATATATCTTTTGGTCATTAGCGTTGTGGTATTAATTGATGAACTAGAACCCCGACCTGTAAGAATGGTTATATGCCGTATAGTATAATCTATGACTATAGCTCTTAGTGTGTACGATCCTGAGCGGGGACATCCTGATTAGGAAATCAATTGCTCATTATATTCTTTTAAATTGATCAAATACATTCATGTGACATTACTTACAGTCACGAGGGGAGTAAACATGATTTAGAAATAGGAAACAAACTATGTCTAAAGTATTTTATGTTGTAATTGCATATAATAGTGTATACGATCATGAGAAGGTACACCATGATCAGGAAATGAAACGAGGATTATATCCGTTGTTATTTATAAAATAACATGTACGGTCCAGTTAGGTGTCCTTATAATTTTGAAAATGGAAAAGACGTCAAATATATCTTGAATCACACTATGTATATATATTTTAGAACGTATACGGTCCTGAGCGGGGACATCCTGATCAGGAAATCAATTGCTCGTTCTATTCGTATAAATGGATCAAATACATTTAGGTATAAAAAATAACAAGTTTACTGTCAAGAAAGGTGTCCTATTAATTTTGAAAAAGACGTCAAACCTATCTTGAATCACCTTATGGATATTAGAACGTATACGTTCCTGACCTTCTGATCAGGAAATCAACGCTCATTATAACCGTATTCATAGATTCATACAGATGACAATGCTTACAGATATTATATATATTATAACGTATACGGTCCTGAGCGGGGGAACTTCCTGATCAGGAAATAACATATTTATTTTCTCATGTAAATACTTTCTAATATTAATTAAGTCGTTTTTTTACGATCCTTTAAAATTGCGGTATACAGCTAATCTGAATACGCGTTGTTAATCTGAAAGAAACTGATCAGTTTTATATACATTATGTATCTCACATAATGCCTGTCCATGCTTCAAAACACATCTTCACTAAAAATGTTTACATTGGACACTGATGTTTTAGTTGGAGTCTTATCCATTTGAATAAAATGATATCAGCATTAATAAGAATGATATGTCCTGCATAAGAATTGAGCTCAGAAAGGTTTTGCAATTACATTTCACAACAATGAATCTATTTTGATAATGCCTGTAGTTCCTTTAATTCCAAGAACATCAGAGTACTTACTAACTCCCAAGTTCAACAAGTTCATGCTTATTTAATTTAGGATAGGCCAATACTTTATTAGTTAACTCAAGTTTGAAGTCAGTAAAGGGATTCGGGCCAATATCAGGTCATCAGATAAGATGTTGTCCAGTCTGTGGTTATAAGGGTGATTAATGCTCCTGTGGTGGGGTAATTGCCTTGCTGATATTGTGGTTTTACAGACAGCGAACATCTGAGGTAAAATTACAAACCTTATCCACATTTGGCCAGTCTTCAGAATCAGACATCGAAGTGATTAAATTGTGAAAGTCTAATTTCTGAATAATTAAATACTTGGGAACTAGTCTAAACAACAGACTTCAAAATGATCAAAATCGTTGGAGCCTAATTCCAGAAGAGTTAAATATTCTAGAGTCGGGGGCAAGTCTACCTATAGTTACATGCAATAGCGTACCCGAGGGAGGAAAGGTTGACTAAGAAATACGATGAAAGCTATTCCCATGCTTATGTATTATTTAGATATTTGAATATATTGGTCAACAGTCCTGACAGTGGACATAATCACAACTGAAGTCAAAGAAGTTTCAATAGTGATATACCTAATATATGGACATGGCCCTTGGGAGGAACATCTTTATCAGCAAATTGAGGTTGTTTAAATGATTATAATATACAATGTATATTCTGTATTAATGAAGAAAGCAATGCATGCTGTCTTCAGCTTCAATAGTACAAAAAGAGTACACCAACAAGTAAAATGATGTGTTATGCTCAATGGAACACACTCAGATCTTTTTCGCTGATAACAAGAGCCTCGCCCAAGGGGTAATGTTGACACCAACGATGTTAACGACTTCCAAAAACTATTTAATTTCGATTATGAATTTTGAGAATCTAGTTTGTTCCCGATGATGCCCGCAGATGACTTGCTCGTATAGGTGGATTTTGCTAAAGACTTAAAAGATGTGTTTAATAATTCCGCTTAATCCCGAAGCCATACTGTAAATGTGAAAAACAAACGAAAATAACTGTTTTTCGGAAAGATCGAAATAATACGATTGTTTCAGATTAATTTACAGAGTTGAGAGTTGTTTTGTAAGATTTGAACAAGGCTTAAACTACTTATGACACAAATCAAGAATATAATTATAATTTTTCCTCAAATGCATCACATGCACTATTCATGTAAATTCCCACACAGTAGTGCTATTGTCTTTACTTATTTTCCCATCAGTTTCAATAGGAATCGCGTATTATAGAATCGTTAATTTTCCTTCTTGAGATGCTAACATACAACTTTTTTGTAAAGATGTGTAAGATAATTCGAGGATAAAATATCAAAATATTCCAAATCGCTGATAATTTTGTACTTAAATAATTTTACGAAAGATTAGAAATGGTAAATCTGCATGGTACTGTGCTGTGATAAAATATGGATTACAAAATTATGGGAAAGATATGTACTTAGGTATCAATATAAGTTTAAGTTCTACAATCAATACGAATTTCTCCAATATCATCATCTTTTTTTCCAAACCACTCCACTGAAACTGTTCTAAAAGTACATCCAAACTATTAATGGCAGCAAATTATTTTACAAACAGATAACACTTAATACATACATCATACAAGTATTGAAGATGACAGTACTTTTTGCTTTCCCAACTATGAAGAAAAGAGCGCAGCGTGTTTAAATACACTACGTTTTCTGCAACTCAAAGCTTCAGTGCGGCACTGAGGCAAGAGACTGTATCATTACAATTTCATCTTTAAATGACACTGGTGTCAACAGTTTAATTGGCTATTTCATGTCCTTATTATTTCCCTTGTTATTTATGTGTCACCTTTGATTCTGCCTTATCTTGAAAATAATTTAGGTGTAAATTTAATCAGGACTGAAACATGTCATGGTCAATAAATCATAATCGTTGTAACGTGTGCGTAGTGTCAAGTAGAGTATGAATTAGTACAAGAAAGAGAATACTTTGTAGTTGATTTGCACAATGGCAGCAAAAAATGAATAACGACCTGAGAGTTACTTACTAACATTTTACCTGTATTTTGATAGGGAATCAAGATCATTGTTTTAAAAATCTTCACATGTTAAGATCCGAGGTCTTTATGTACCCTTGTAACAGCGGATTGTTTTTTTATGTAAGACACTCTTTATTGATATTGATTTGATTTAAATCTTAATATTGTGCAGTTCCTGATCTGAGAATACCATCAAAAGAAAACAAGAGGTCCATGGGCCTCAACGGTCACCTGATATATTTATACAGAGAGTTGATTTTGTTTTTAACACAAACAGAAATATTATTCAGTGACAAAAAACAATATAACCACCTTATTCAATATCTAGCATACAGATTTAAGACCAAAAAGTATTTGAAACTAGCAACTCTGATTCTAAACAAGGAAAATGAAGAAATTTTAGCACACTGACTCCTTTGGGCCCAACCCTACAGCCCTTTGGGTAGGACTGGCTCAAAATTTTCAAAGTATCAAACTGTCAACTCAGGGTTATAATTCCAATCAAGTTATTAACATGTTATATTCAAAGTATCATTTGCCATTATAAACCATAATAAATTGTGCACCCCCCCCCCTCCTTCCCCAGGGGGTAAACGTGTGACCCTAGGGTCATAAAAGATAAGACCCTTCCATCTATGAAGAGTGTTTGATTCTACCATATCTGGGTCTTTGAGAAGAAGATTTTTGAAAATTCAGTCAATTCAACCCTTTTTGGCCCCACCCATCAGCCCCGGAGGGGCAGTCAGGGCTCATATGTGCATACCATCAAACTGCTATCCAATACAGATAATGATAACCCAAATTGAATTATTTCCAATGGAAATTAAACAAATGTTAGTCCAAAATGTGATTTCCCTATATAAACTAAAGTAAAGTTTACCCCTCCCCAGGGGTAAACGTGAGACCCCAGGTTCATGAAATTCACAGTTTTGGTAAAGCACCTTAAGACCCTTCCATCTATGAAGAGTATTTGATTCTACCATATCTGGGTTTTGAGAAGATTTTTGAAATATCAGTCAAATTGACCAATTTTGGCCCCACCCATTAGCCCCTTGGGGTCAGTCAGGGCTGATATGTGCATACCATCAAACTGCTACCCAATACTGATAATGCTAACCTAAATTGAATTACCTCCAATGGCAATTAAACAAAAATTGGTCCAAAATGTGATTTCCATATATAAACTATAGTAAAGTTTACCCCCACCCCAGGTGGAAACGTGAGACCCCAGGGTCAGGAAATTCACAATTTTGGTAAAGCACCTTAAGACCCTTCCATCTATGAAGAGTATTTGATTCTACAATATCTTGGTCTTGAGAAGAAGATTTTGAAATTTTAGTCAATTTGACCCTTTTTGCCCCCGCCCCTCAGGCGCCTGGGGGCCGGGGATCAAACCGGCAACTCTTTTTGTAGACCTTTGGCCATGGAAGGTTTCTGCAAAATTTCATTGAAATTGGTTCAGGGGTTTTGGAGAAGAAGTCGAAAATGTAAATTGTTTACGGACGCATGACGGACGACGGACGACGACGGACAAAAGGCGATCGCAATAGGTCATTTGAGACTTTGTTTCACAATTGCTGTAAAATTGATAAAACAATTATTATTATAATTATTCATGGAATAGCAGTAATGAAAAAGATCATGCATATTTATTGGTCCTATTTATCTAAAACCTTTGTATCTCGAACATGTATACCAGTACTCGATATTTCGTTATTTCAATGAAGGCAAACAAGGGGATACATTTTTAGGTAAGTGAACTTGCCATACGTTTTGTTTTTTTGCTTTAAAAATCGAATTTTATTTCAAAAAGTAAAACCTGTATGTTATTTTGTTAAAATCTTGGTTGTACTTACAGGAGAATGCGTACCAGTGGACATTCGAACCATTGACACAATAAAAAACTCCTCTGCTTGAAGGCCTGGTTTTTATTGAAACGAAATCACTCTTTGAAATGCCCCTTTTCGCAGGTTGTGTGTTGAATAATTCATCGTGTAACGACTTTTTCATCCAAGAAAAACAATAAAGCTTAAAATGTCCCCTCTCTCAGAATGTGTTTTTTTCTTGCCTGAAGCATAACATCCTTTTGTAGAACATATAATTAATACATATCAATAATATTACTTATGTAAACAATGGATAACTTTTAAATTTTATATAAAGCATTTGTTATAGCTTTTAATAAAGTCAAGGAATTGATTTGTATTTTTAAGCATGAAGTTTCATCATTGATCAAACAAAAATGTATATTAATAACTTTGCTTAACAGATACAGATGGAGTGACACAAACAGAAAATGCATATGAATTTTGTGTCGAAGTACCTGTATTATTTTTCATGGCTATTTATCTGTCTGCCACCTTGGTAAGTTGATTTGAGACAATCGTGGCATGTACTCAACATTAATATCAAAGTCATGACATGCTGATTTAGGCATCACATTCATTAGTTAACAACATGGAGGTTTAACAGGTAAAGTAACCACAACTTATGCACCTCCTACTTTAAGAGTAATGCTGTATCATGCGCCTGAACTCAGTGAAATGTACTCCTATACCAGTAAATATGGACAATGTACCTACTTATTCTACTCTTCGAACACTTTTGATCATAGCCCCCATTATATGCAAAATTATTTTAGATAATTGATTGGGTCTCATATATCTTACGGATGAAAATTAAATAAAATGTATGATACACATATGGTCAATGTCTTCTCACCATCTACCTTCCAAATTGTATATGAAGAAATTAAATGGTCCTGACCTCAGTTTGATATTTACAGTCTGCTGCTCAAAATTAAATATTTCAATACAAATTTTATGTTTCCATTCGCAAATTCTCCCAACGGGTGTTTTTGTCAGCTATTTTTACCTCATGCATCCGATTCCACCCACAGTAACTTTTCTATTTTGGTAAATTCTGAGTAACCTGGTCTATATTTCATTGAAAAATGAATACAACACACTCACACCTAAACATCCTCCTCACGCAAACACACGTGACTGAACGTTTAAATGTTGGTAATAGATAAGTGGAATGTTTTATCCAGGACGGCCTTTATTGAATCTGGTATCTTGGTGATGATCCCTTCGCTGGACCACTGACCAACACATACGTAACATGTGCCTTCATATGACCGTTGTGTAGTAACAGTTTTTGTTGATATAAATATGTGGTCGGAATGTTCGTGACATCATTTGATTTACAAAAAATATAAAGTGTCTAGATAAATAAAATCTTTCGACTGTATTCATTGTTAATTTTTCTTATCTGATGAATTACGGCGGAAATATTTAACATTTTAGTTCCTGATCAGGATTTCCCCGCCCAGGACCATGTTTGTTATAAAACGTATATATATATATAGTATTTCGTCGTTCATGTTACCTATTTTCATTAAAGAAAATAATAATGACACATCTATTGACCGTGTTCATTACATACTTTACTGATGTGATGAAAAACAACGGAAATATTTAACATTTGATTTCCTGATCAGGATTTCCCCGCTCATGACCGTGTATGTTATAAGATGTTTGTATATAGTGTTTTGTCGTTCATGTTACCTATTTTCATTAACAAAAACGTGAAGACACATTTAGATCTGCTGACCGTGTTCATTGCTAACTTTACTGTTGTGATAAATTACAACAGATATATTCATTGTTTGCTTTCCTGATCAGGATGTCCCCGCTCAGGACCGTGTATGTTATAAGATTTCGTCGTTCATGTAACCTATTTTCATTATAAAATCATAAGGACACATCTGTTGACCGTGTTCAATTTCAACGGAAATATTTAACATTTGATTTCCTGATCAGGATTTCCCCGCCCAGGACCGTGTTAGTTATAAAATGTATATATATATAGTATTTCGTCGTTCATGTTACCTATTTTCTCGTTAAAAATAATAATGACACATCTTTTGACCGTATTCATTGATAACTTTACTGATGTGATGAATAACAACGGAAATATTTAACGTTTGATTTCCTGTTCAGGATGCCCCCATCAAAGACCGTGTATGTTTTAAAATGTATATATATATATAGTATTTCGTCGTTCATTTTACCTAGTTTGCAACTGAAAATCATAAGGACACATTTTTTTGACTATATTTATTATTAACTGTACTGATCTGATGAATTACAATGGAAAATATTTAACATTTGATCAGGATGCCCCGCTCAGAACCGTGTATGTTATAAGATGCATGTTATCTATTTGCATCAGATATATTTACAATTATATTTCCTGATCAGGATGTCCCCGCTCAGGACCGTATATGTAATAAGATGTATATATATAAAGTGTAACATCGTTCATGTTACCTATTTTGCATTTACCAATCATAAGGACACATCTTTTGACCTTGTTCATAGCAACGGATATATTACCATTATATTTCCTGATCAGGATGTCCCCGCTCAGCACCGTGTATGATATTAGGTATCTATATCATTATCATTATATTATCATTATGACACCTCCCTTGTTCATTCACATTCATGAGTTTTTGTATTTGATACAAATGACCTACCGGAACGGAATAATTTCCATTTGATTTCCTGATTAGGACGTTCCCAATCAGGACCGTATACATATATATAAGCTTACAGTTATTGTTATAGACTAGCGGAATAATCATTGATATATATAAGCTTACCAGTTATGGTTATTGGCTATACGGAATAATCATTGATATATATAAGTTTACACTTATGGTTATAGGTTATACGGAATAATCATTGATATATATAAGCTTACAGTTATGGTTATTGGCTATACGGAATAATCATTGATATATATAAGCTTACGGCTATGGTTATTGGCTATACGGAATTATCATTGATATATATAAGCTTACAGTTATGGTTATTGGCTATACGGAATAATAATTGATATATATGAGCTTACAGTTATGGTTATTGGCTATACGGAATAATCATTGATATATATAAGCTTACGGCTATGGTTATTGCCTATACGGAATTATCATTGATATATATAAGCTTACAGTTATGGTTATTGGCTATACGGAATATTCATTGATATATATATAAGCTTAGTGTTACAGTTAATGGCTTTACGGAATTATCATTGATATATATAAGCTTAGTGTTACGGTTATTGGCTATACGGAATAATCATTGATATATATATACGGAATAATCATTGATATAACTTTGATTCCTTTTTTCCTTCTTCAAATATTATTGCCCCTTTTCCGACCAAATATAATTATTGAGGTTACACGGAAATTTCAAATAATTAACATTCCTGGTTTCTTCGATCTCGATTCTTAAAATAATCTAATATAATTTATGGTAGTTTGACAGGACAATTTACATTGCTGTCGGTATTTCATAAGTTATAAAACCATTGATTTGTTTTTCAAGATTGTAATGCCACGGCGGCTTTTCAAAGAAAACGGTATAAGGTGTATATAATGTATACAAACATGAAATAATTTGGATTCATTGTAGTCTACTCTGATCCAACATCATATATGTACATGTTTTAACCAGTTTATTCCGTTTTGACAGATAGGCCTATATGAAAAATTATTTGGAGAAGGAAAAGAAACTCGGTATTTTAATTTTACGCGTATTTGTATCCTCTGAACTGTGTGTACTACTGAAACAATTTAGTCAGATCTATATGACCGAAAGGCAGCTGCTACCTTTTGACCCTACAGCATAAGTTCTGCTACACTTTTTGTATTAAACAATTATCATAATCTTACTTTACCATACTAAACATTAATAATATATTGATGCAATTCATTACAGATTTTTGATAAAACAAGTGTAGGAACACGCTATACTATGCAACGGTCCTGGTCAGCGACGATCCCTGTCAGCCCCGGTTCTAGTGAGGGCAGCTCAGCTGTTTGATACTGTTGGACATATCGTCACGTACGTGTACTATTGTTTACCCGGTGTTAATGTAATTAACACCAAAATTTTGAAATGTCCGGTACGAAATACGGAAATGATGACACAAAAATACACCAAGAAAAACACGTGTATTACACAGGATGGGAAGTCCTTAATAAATGCTTGGGTGTGTTATCAATCAGTGTCGACAATTTATGTAACACCCAGTTTGTTAACTATTTGAGGATAAGGTAGTGTAAAACACTACTATAGAGTCAAAGTATCTGTTTTGAAATAGAATTGTGCCCGAGGCTGTCAGTTTCTGACAAAGGAACAGCCATAGTATCTTACCTGTAAGCATGTACTGATTTACCTGTGTATCTATTGGACAGACAATGAGCTGGATTAATTGAAATGATTCATGTTCTTCATACAAGGTGTTCAAGATTGGGTACAGCCCAACAGTATCCCATGTCACCTCAGGTGAATGGTCAGTGTGTGGTCATTGAACATATGTATATTCTCAGGTAGATATCATATTGATAAGACAAATATGTGTCAGCGGTTGGTTGCATTGCCCTAGCAACCATCTTTAAATCTACGACTGAAGTAAAGTTGTAACTGCATGATTAAAACTTCAGGTTCCCTGTACAACTGAATTCATGTGATTGCTTATTAATAAATGTATCAACTTATCAACATTCAACATGTATGTGCCTGTATAAAACTTAATCTAAAGATGTTTGCACCCTTTAACTATGAATGTTGTCATCATTTTAACAATTGGTAATTCATTAATGTACCACCAGGCCAGCTGTATACCTGCTACATTGTTGTGGGGAACACAGTAGACCCAGGTAGGGGTTGGTGGTAGGGGGGGGGGATTTTCTAATTCGACAATCAGCATGTACATGTACGTGACGTGTATGCATATGTAACAAAGAAATATAAATCAGACTGACTTATGGATTGTTTTGTCTTCATTTTCCTAACAGAAAATTAATTCCATATCGATAGCTTGAGCTGTTACTTGTGTTTATACAGTGCAATGTCATGATATAAGATCTATCTGGAATGTTATCTTTTATTGATTTGTTTTTGTATACAATTTTGTAATACATATGTTTTAGTACTGTATATGAGACGGAACTAATGAAGGCATTGACCTTTTTAATAAAACAAAGATATTAATCCATTGATGTCGTGAAAGTGAGAAACCTTTCATTAAAAGGTATGAAATTATAGGAACACTTACCATATATATCCATATCACATAACAGTTACTGATCCCCCATCCTGACTCTACAATATTGATATTAAATGTAATGGGAATTTAACTATGATCAGGTAAACTTTTTGACTGTTTTCATCTGAAATAGTACAGCTATTTATATATTTTCTGTATTCACCATATAATATATAGCGTACAATTTTTCTTTGTACATGTGTATGTTCAGTTGAAATATGATAAAACAGAAAAAAATCTTTAAAGATATAGTAAAATTCTCAGTTAAATGTTTATTTGCTTTTTCTTTCAATTATCAAATCATGAGTGACCTAGTTTATTATAAACAATTATTGAAATTTGTATAACAGTCTTTTAAACTTTGGTTAACACTTCAATGTTTGTCTAGTGCACTTCCTTGTTCACTACATGTGCACTACGAAGTGTAC
Organism: Mizuhopecten yessoensis; assembly: GCF_002113885.1. Classification (NCBI taxonomy): domain Eukaryota; kingdom Metazoa; phylum Mollusca; class Bivalvia; order Pectinida; family Pectinidae; genus Mizuhopecten; species Mizuhopecten yessoensis. Next base: position 35,737 of record NW_018406011.1, read on the forward strand.
TAGTTACCAAGTTAAGTTTGCTCCCAACTGTATCTTTGGACGGAACATAGGAATGTAACGCCTAGAGTAACGTAAACATACGTATTGAATACTAATGTACGTGTGCAGATCCCATGTGTGTTTCCAGAGTTACCGCTCATGAATGACACTTTTGAAAGAGATGGTTTATGGATATTTTCCTTCAACTCAATATTAAGATTACCCGTTCCTGTACTTAGTGGAGATTTAAATCATATATCAAAATGATAAGAAACACATGCAGTAAGGTTATCTAGTAAATGATAACCCTATAAACTGTTAATCTATTCGTTCATAGATTTCAACAAGATATTTAAAATATACCTTTATGGATTACGAGCCAGCTATACATAGCAGTCGACAGCTTCAATTGATAGCTACCCTGTCTTTCGTATTGATTTGACACAGCTATTGTCACGATAAGCATCCTTAAAGTTCCAGCTTGAAAAAAACAGCGAAAATTTATGAAACTACAATATACAAAATGTACCATACCTTAGCCTTTTGTTGGAAACCAATTCTGACGAAAACTTTCAGAAGGACACCATGAAGGAGTCAATCTTTAGGATGTTGTGTGCTTCAAAGCTGACAGGTACGATCTGGTTTTCGATGATGGATATTTACCGCGCCTGAAAAATGATGCAAGGAAACAATATTTATAATGCAAACAAAAAGCTGAGATATACTGTATAGTGATAAATTTGTACATATAAGTATAATGGTGTAGGGTACATCTAAAAAAAAGGTAGAGATACAGTGTGATGTACACTTAGACATGTACACGATACATTTGTACCGATACAATTCGGGTAACTAATGTACAGACGTGGGTATAACGACAAACGGGTACAGTTCTGTGCCGATTTGTTTATGATCTATTTGGATATATAATGACGAAACCTCATCTAGATTGAATACCGTTATCATTTTTCATTTCATTCTCATGCGTACTTATGTTTTCGTTAAATAGTCTAATTTGGTTTCAACAATTGTTATTGTATTTACAAAAGGATTAGACAACAGGCAGTGCCTATATTAGTCTTCTCCTGAAATAGTCTAATGCTCTCCAATACATTATTTCATCACTCCGCATCTCCACCGTCTGATCAACCGATGCTAACTCATAGATACTATGATTCAAATCACTCGCGAATGCTGATCGTTCTTGTCTAGGTGCGATAAAATACGTATTCAAGTCGATTACAAAAGTTGTGTTTCAAAGTAGAATTCCCTGTTATATAAAGAAATACTTTTATTACTTAATACCAGACCTCAAAAGATTGCCTTTGTCATCGGTTTTAGTACTCACAAGTAGTATTGTGAAACAATTAAATAAGAACAGTGTGATTTTCCTACAAATATAAGAGTTTATTAATAACGAATTGTTATTTAAAAGTAGAAAACTGAGCAGTTTTCTGAGTATTTCAATAGATGCTATTTAATCCGTTGTAAACCAGGTCAGAAAGATATCTTTAAGACCGAGGCAAATGTTGATTAAGGACTTTTTCTTTTTTATCGAAATGTATCTTAGTTTGTGCAGCAGACTGGTTTCATGACTACGGGCCCTGGTATGGGAATCTGTCTCGATTATGAGGATAGAACAACTAGCATAATGTGATAAAAGACAAGAATATTATGTTTTTGTGCGGACTGTACATACATGTTATTTGATCTTTATATCCAAACCCGTACACGAGATATTTCACCAAAATGCCGAAAATGGTGAATCATATATTTTGCTTTCGTATTTTTGCAATGTTTTTATATAGTTGTTCTTTGTAACAGAAACATTCGGCGAAAAAAAACATCCTCAATATAGAAGTGCTTGTTTAAAAAAACGCCGATAAATGTATTTTACAGGTTTTTATAATACGTCATATGTTTTTATTGGATCTTGGTTTCCATCACTGTTTACTATCAATGGCGATCGGAAAATCGTTAATAAGGGAATCATATTAAAATTAATTGTTATTGTTTGTTTTGTGTGTTGCGTCGTATTAATATCCAGAGCCATTTAAGGACGTGTCGGGTTTGCTTAACCCACAACAATCCTCATATCTATGCTTGTCAGTTAAGGCTAGATAAGTGGTATAATTCTTTAAATTAAACTAAATTCAATTCATGTTTCATATAAACCACATTGCTGAAGGTAATTGGAGCTCTTTTTGTTTAAAACCTCATTAGTTACTTTAATTAAAGATATAACAAAAGCAGATAAGTATGTGTCTGTTATGAGATTTCATGTCAACAGCCACTCAAGGAGACATTTATTTTCAACAATTATAATGTTTGTTTTGCATGTGTGGTATACAGTATGCTCTAGTCTTATCTTATGAAATGTGTAGTCATTTAAACAGTCTATGATCACGTTTCGTCGTTTACATGGTACAATGCAATTAAAGCATGCCTAGACGGAGAAAGTGACTGAGGACGGATCATTAAAATGTGACACTTAAACAGACACTTAAAAGTGCAAACACAATCGTTATCTACACACACGTGTACATGTGCAGATCATTTCAGTTATTCTAGAGTTACTTCCCCTGTAGCCTAAATATGTCCTTATTGCACTTGATAGTTCAAAAGTATTTGAGAAATTGTAAAACTGTGGTAATACCAATATTAACAATTATAAATACATCACTCCTGGTGACCTTAATGAAAGTACCAGAAGCTGGAAAGAGTAAAGGGAAGCGTGTAAGACACTCGCTTCGTGATTCAGCTGTATACTTTCTAAATTACAAACACGTCAAATTATGCTTTTTCGCATCTGAATTCTTAAAACACAAACATCCGAAACCAATACAAATGCGTCTGGTCCCAACCTTAGCATATAAGGACATATCAAACTAAGTTTGTTCACTCTCAGTTTATTAAGATAAAAGTAAATCTTACAATAACGTCTGCGCGCGCAAACATACTCTTTTATCCTGTAGATTATGTTCAGTATCTTTTTTTAAGATCATTGATGTTGTTCTCGTGTTCAATTAACTCCTTATTAAACCAAACGAGTTATTTTAACATATAACAATGCCTAGTTTTATAATTGTTCTTCTGCATTACCTCGCATGTAATTATGGTCGATTTTTTCATTTCTTTCAATCCTTGACATAGTTGTTTTGGCCTGTCATTAATATCAGTATGTGTGCTGTGTCTTTGTTATTATTCAAACTAGAGAGCAATGAGGACAGTTTTGACACAACACTTATATTAGGTAAACTATTGTTAACTGCACCTGTTATTTTTTTTCATTTTCAATTCATTTATTTCTTATATTCGGTATTAAATTCATTAGTTTTTTATGCATAATAAATGCTAAGTTTGTTTCGAACACAAACGGGAATTGAAAACTTATTTTGCAAACTTTCGAAAACGTTTGTTTCTTTCGTTAAACAAATAGTGTAAATGACCGGTGTTCCGACTCTTAACTTCTGAAAACAACTCACATGGCCACAGTGTGCCGAATCAGTGAAGTCAACTGTCAAGAATTTTAGGGACCTTTTGCCAAATAGCACTCTAATACTGCAGGCTATCTTGGGAACGGATAACATATCAAACGGGCCCAGACAACATGTGGATACCCAGAATGATCGATAAAGAAAGGAGAAAATCAATTGGAAAATAAAAACAAAGCAAATGGTCTCAAGAAACAAAAAAAAAAGTGGACTATAACAGAGAGAAGAACTATCGGCACGGTCACTTTTCCGTGCATAGAAGAGGTGTCTGAAGTACTTTCAAGCGTGTTGCGCAAACATCATATCAGTACGCCCTTGCGAACAAACAACAGTTCATACGAAAAATAAACTGCTCAATGAGACAACACAGAGGTTAGTTAACCAAAGTCTATGTAACGTCGGGGTCAGTGGCAGGGAATTTGGGTCACGCTAATAAAAGAAAGTCAGAAAGACGTTGAAGCTATGGAACANACAAACAACAGTTCATACGAAAAATAAACTGCTCAATGAGACAACACAGAGGTTAGTTAACCAAAGTCTATGTAACGTCGGGGTCAGTGGCAGGGAATTTGGGTCACGCTAATAAAAGAAAGTCAGAAAGACGTTGAAGCTATGGAACAGCAAGTCTACAGTAGAAATACCAAGACGATATCGGAGAACTAAAACAATAAATCAGCCACTACAGACCATGTAAACACGCACAACCACAGCATAGACTGAAACAACTCGAACGGGCTCGAAAGGTAGGACAACTTGACATTCAGGGAAAGAAAAACAATATCCATCTGGGTTAGGAGGTAAGTTGAGTTGATGAACAGAGACGAGCTGAGTCATCTTAAGGACCCCATGTTAGCATCCAGTAGGGGCGAAATGAGTAAACATGTTATCCGTCCCTATGACTGCCTTCAGTATTAAAGTGCTATTTGGCAAAAGGTCTCTATGTTTTCTGATAAGGCATACTGTGGCTTTATGAGTTGTTTGTAGCTGTTTAGAGTAAAGCCATCGGTCATGTACACTTTTTGCCTGATAAAGAAAACAAACGTTTTCGAAAGCTTGCAAAATTTGTTTCCGATTCCTGATTGTGTTCACAACTAACTTAGCCATAATTATTATCTTGTTATTATTTCTGGTAATAGAACTTGTTTATTGTGTCACCCGCTATTACACTGTTTGTGTCATGTCATTGTTTACTCACTTGTTTGGTTCAATACATCCAATGATGTTGTTTACTATTCTAGCTCTCACCTTAATATACTATGATAACTGTTTCATGCCTTACTTCACCTCTTGCTTCAACATTGTTGTTGACACAAAGAGTATCAGTAGCAACCAGGAAGTTTATCTTATAGAAATACTTAAATCAAAAGCCAACGATGTAAATGCATTGCAAAATGGATCTTAAGTTGCATTTATGAAAATAACATTAAAACATTGCTTTGTAGAGTATATATTTCCATTAATAATCATATCTGTAAATCATTTCATTTATTTGTTACGTCACAGTATTAACTAATGGACTGGGTTATAACACAGGTAAATGAATACAATATCACTTGTCAACTCTACTGATAACGAAAGTGTTTTTGTAGTATTGATTTGAAGAACATGAAAAACAGTTATCATTTTAGAATATGCATGTATCAAGTGTCAAGCAACAGAAAATACTAAACAAAAATGGCGAATTACCCTGGCTTTCCAGTAGTTGAATGTCCCTTCCTTCTTGAACACCGTTCAGGAGGACGCCATTGAAGAGTCACTGTCTAGGACATGGTGTGCGTCACAGCTGACAAGTCGGTGTACCCTGTACCCTGTAACACTGCATATATAATAGCTAACGCGTCCGATGTGGATTTAAATCAATTACAAATATAACGTGTTTTTCAATGTAGTCTAACCGCGTACGTATAATAGCCTTACGGCTACACTGTTGTATACTCTTGTATTTGATACATATGTATGTATACTAACGTACATAACGTATAGAATATGGCGTATTGGTCTGTATACGATTTCTGTGAATGCATAATAATGTACGGGTATAAATCTTATATACAGTTTCATATCATATCTGTGTTTGTATAATGACGTACCTTTTTACATTTGCAGGAAAAATTCAAAGTGTACACCACATTGTACCCTTAGGTCACTTTACATTCTCAAGATGAAAATGAAAAATGATATACGAGTACAGAGTAGCGTACCCGTTGTATATTGTTTGTGAATGTAAAATGACTTCAGGGTACAGAAGGTGTAACACGTTGTATATAATTCTTGCAAAGGAAAAATCGCTTAAGGGTACAATGTGGGTTACTCTTTGTATGGTTCCTGTAAACATAAAATGACGTAAGGGTACAGTATTGTGTGTATATTGTAGGATTCCTGTAAATGGATGTTGACGTTCAAGTAAAGTGTTGTGTGCAACATCGTATGGGAACAGTGTGATTTTTACTTTGTATAACTTGTAATGTAAAAATGACGTACGGTACAGCCTGGTTTGCACTTTTTATGATTTATGTAAATATAAAATGACGTACGGGTAAAGTGGTGAACACTGGTAGATGATACAACAGTTTATATTATAATTTATTGGCATAGTGTTACCTATACTTGCGCACTTGATACCCATGTATGTACAACTATAACCAATGATAATAGGTTGTAAACCTCTTCGAGAGGACAAAAGTTAATATAAAGCGGCTTTTAAAAGCTTCGAATTAATATTATTGTTTATTATGATTTTTCCTATGTCCGGAATCTGTTGGGTTCCGTCGTCATTTTTATTTTCGTTTTTTTTTATTTCTTGTTTTTACGTTGTGAATTGTAGTTTTCTGTTTTCTGATTAAAAATAAATGCATGCTTCCATATACATGTACGTCAATGTGGGCAATACACTTGAATACTTCAATTCAGCCTATACCTTCTTTCCTTGTGATATGGATTTTAACGGGGGATTCCCCTATACAAACATATCAGTTTATAATTGATTGGCATAGAGATAAAGCGGTAAAATGTATATAAAAACCTCGAATTCATATTATTGTTGATGTATCTTATATGACAGGATTCTGTTGGGTTCCGTCGTCATTTTGATTTTCGAGTTGTTGTTTTTTTGTCTCTTGTGTTTACGCTGTGAGATGTAGTTTCCATCTAAAAAAAAATCATGCTTACATATAAATGTACATCAATGTGATTAATATTCTCCAATACCCCAATTCAGCATATACCTTCCCACTTTGTGATATGGAATTCGACGGGAACTCACCTATGCGAACAGATCGGTAGCTTCAATTATATTTAAAATACCACGTTGAGTTTGGTCGATCGAGTGTGTGTATTAAGTATGTATACCCAAGCCAACCTGTCTAAAAAAGCTTGTCTCAATTTACAGTTAAAGCATTCAAATGCTGTTATTATGAAATGCCAGACATATGACACAATTTCCTTTAAACATAAAACCGGTACGTGTTTGTACGACTTTTTTTAATGTAGTGGATGTAATTATATGTCAAAAAGGTGTCAGAATAAAGGGGGAAATCAACACATAAAGTGGGTATGAAACATAACACTAGATTCAATTGAATAAAAATCTTCAGTAGAAGTTTGGAATTTAAGCCATTATTTTTCTACTCATAAAAGCATTAGTTGGCAATTATTTGAGGAGGCGTCACTTTTCCAAGCCTCAGAAAACGAGTAATAAAGCTAAATGAAAGTTTAGGCTTCTTCTTAACATCAAACTATACAAGACTTTCCTCTGACAAGGACTCAGATTGTTCTATAGAAGTTCTGATATCTGTACTGTTCTTTTGATGACTACGGAGGCATCCATGGATCTATTAACGATATTATAGATAGATGTGACAGAATGTTAGTTACATGTTTTTTTATTTATATTTGTATTTCTACTTGTGAAATAAAGTGTAAGGCAATACTTATATATATACTGTATAGTATTAGCACCTGTCCCTATACCTGCCTTCAGTATTAAAGTGCTATTGGGCAAAATGTCTCTATGTTTTCTGATACGGCATACTGTGGCTTAATGAGTTGATTTCAGCGGTTCAGATTAAAGCCACCGGTCATTTACACTTTTTGCCTGACCAAAGAAACAGACGTTTTCGAAAGCTTACAAAATAAGTTTTCTGAATGTGTTCACAACTAACTTAGCCTGTATTTATTATTATCTTGTTACTTTTTCTGGTAATATAACTTGTTTGTGTCATGTCATTGTTTACTACACTTGTTTGATGTGTCATCAGTCATTACAATGTTTATGTCATGTCATTGTTTACTACACTCGTTTGTTGTGTCACCAGTCA
>NW_018406012.1:0-250 GCF_002113885.1 Mizuhopecten yessoensis
CCACACAAATACTCCTGTATACCGACAACCTGTACAACATAAATAATCCTGTATACTGACAAACTTTACAACACAAATACTCCCGTATACTGACAAACTTTACTACACAAATACTCCTGTATATTGACAAACTTTACAACATAAATACTCCTGTATACTGACAAACTGTACAACACAAATACTCCTGTATACTGACAAACTTAAAAACACAAATACTCCTGTATACTGACAAACTTTACAACACAAATAC
>NW_018406012.1:1634-1886 GCF_002113885.1 Mizuhopecten yessoensis
CACAAATACCTCTGTACACTACAGAAATACCTCTGTATACCGACAACCTGAACTACAGAAATACATATGTATACCGACAACCTGTACCACACAAATACCTCTGTTTACCGACAACCTGTACCAAACAAATACATCTGTAAACTGACAACCTGTACAACACATATACTCCTGTATACTGACAAACTTTACAACACAAATACTCCTATGTACTGACAAACTTTACAACACAAATACTCCTGTATACCGACAACC
>NW_018406013.1:0-250 GCF_002113885.1 Mizuhopecten yessoensis
CCCTCTTCTATATAAACTAGAACTGTAAGCCAAGGCAAACTAATATCCCCGCTTCTTTATCAACTAGAACTGTAAGCCGAAGGCTAACTAATACCCCCTTTCTATATCAACTAGAACTGTAAGCCAAGGCAAACTAATACCCCCCGCTTTTTATAAACTAGAACTGTAAGCCGAAGGCTAACTTATACCCCCCGCTTCTATATAACCTAGAACTGTAAGCCAAGGCTAACTAATACCCCCGCTTCTATAT